>NW_028078518.1:0-45138 GCF_014824575.4 Sturnira hondurensis | reverse complement strand
TTCTTACAATCCTTTGTATTTCTGTGGTGTCAGTTGTGATTTCTCCTCTTTCTTTTCTCATTGTGTTTATTTAGGTCCTGTCACTTATTTTTTTAATAATATATTTTATTGATTGTGCCATTACAGTTGTCCCCTCCCCCTTCCCGTCCCCTCCACCCTGTACACTCCTTCTCACCCACATCCCCCCCTTTAGTTCATCTCCATATGCCATAAGTTGTTTAGTTTCTACATTTCCCACACTATTTTTGCCCTCCCACTATTTTCTCCCCACCATATATGCTGCTTATTCTCTGTACCTTCTGCTCTCATTTACTCCTTCCACTCCCCTGTTGCTAACCCTCCATGTGATCTCCATTTCTATGGTTCTATCTGTCTGCTTAGTTTGCTTTTGTATCAGGTGTGGTTGTTAATAATTGTGAGTTTACTGTCTTTTATTGTTCATATTATTCATATTTTTATCTTCTTCTTCTTAGATAAGTCCCTTTAACATATCATATAATAAGGGCTTGATGATGATGAACTTCTTGAACTTGACCTTATCTGAGAAGCATTTTATCTGCCCTTCCATCTAAATGAAAGCTTTGCTGGATAGGGCAATCTTGGATGTAGGTCCTTGCATTTCATGACTTCGAATACTTCTTTCTAGCCCCTTCTTGCCTGTAAGGTCTCTTGAAAAATCAGCTGACAGTATGATAGGAATTCCTTTGTAGGTAACTGTCTTCTTATCTCTTTCTGCTTCTAGAATTATCTCCTTCATTTTAATCTTGGGTAATGTGATTATGATGTGCCTTGGTGTGTTCCTCCTTGGGTCCACCTTCTTTGGGCATCTGAGCTTCCTGGACTTTCTGGAAGTCTGTTTCCTTTGCCAGATTGAGGAAATTCTCCTTTATTATTTGTTCAAATACATTTTCCACTTGTTGCTGTACTCTTCCCCTTCTGGTATTCGTATAATTTGGATGTTGGAAAATTTAAAGATGTCCTGGAAGTTCCTAAGCCTCTCCTCATTTTTTTTTTTGAATTCTTGTTTCTTCCTTCTTTTCTATTTCGTTGTTTTTTTCTTCCTTCTGGTCCAATCCTTTAATTTGAGACCCAGTTTTCTTTCCATCACTGTTGGTTCCCTGTGCATTTTCCTTCATTTCTCTTAGTGTAGCCTTCATTTTTTCATCTAATTTGTGACCAAAATCAACCAGTTCTATGAGCAACCTGATCACCAGTATTTCGAACTGTGCATCTGATTGGTTGCCTATTTCTTGGTTACTTAAAAGTATTGTCTATGGGGCTTTGAGTTGTTCTTCTGTTTGAGCCATAATTTTTTTGGTCAGGTTGAGCCTGTTACATACTGAGGGGCGGAGCCTTAGGTGTTCACCAGGGTGGGGCAACCCAGGTGCTGGGTTGTGACACTGTATGTGGGGGTGGGGTCAGAGACTGAACAATGGTGCTTGTTCCTCTGTCCCTGGGATTTCAGTCCTCTCCGCCTCTTCCCACAAGCAAATTGGGACTTTCTGATCCTGGTCCCCAGGTGGTGGCCTTGTATACATTCTAAGACCCTTTGGGTCTCTCCAGCAAATTCTACTGTGAGCCTGGGAGTCTCTTCTGGCACCTTCTCAATCTGTGCTTTTAGGCACTATTTCCCAATGCCTGATCCCTGGATTGCTTGGTCTGTCTGGCTGCCCATTTTTGCTTAGTTTATCTGTGTGAGAATGTGTGACAGTGGTCAGGTCCTCATCACCTGTGCTCTCAGGTCTGGCAACCACTGCCTTTCCCTGCTGAGACCCCTCTTTACAGGTCGTGGACTCTGCCCTTCTTACTGGTCTGGTTGAATGGCTGTTGGACTCCTGTCCAGTCCAGTTTTCTGTCTGTTCTGCTTGTGTTTTTGTTTCTAAATCTTTGTTTTCCTTGATTTTGTTTGTGCAAAGAGGCACAGTTTTTCCACCTATGCCTCCATCTTATTTTCTGTCATGAATCTCTCTCTTATTTTCTTGATGAGCCTGCTTAAAATTTATTGATTTTGTTTATCTTTTCATATAACCAACTTCTGTATTTCTTGATCCTTATAATTGTGCTGATAGTTTCTATGTAATTTAATTCTGCTCTGATCTGGTTATTTTCTTTCTTCTACTTGCTCTGGGCTGTCTTTGTTGTTGTTTCTTGAGTTCTTGTAGATGTGGGGTGAGGTTGTTTGTTTGAAATGCTTCTCTGTTTTTTAGGCAGTCCTGTGAAACTACTAACCCCCCTTTCAGGACTACTTTTGCTGTGTCCCATAAGTTTTGGGTTGTTATGAGTTCATTTTTGTTTGTTTCCAGAAACTTTTTTATTTCTTCTCTAATTTCATTCTTGACGCACTCATTGTTTAGTAGCATGCTATTCAATCTCCATGATTTTGAGTGTTTGGGTTTTTTCCGTTTGGGGCTGTTTTCTAGTTTCAGTCCCCTGTGAGCAGAAAAAAATGCTTGGTATGATTTTAATTTTCTTGAATTTGTTGAGGCTTGTTCGTGTCCTATCATGTGGTCTATATTTGAAAACATTCCATGTGCATTTGATAAGACTGTCTATTTATCTATTTTGGAATGAAGGGCAATATGTTCATCTCATCTAGGGTGTTGTTCAGTACCACAGTATCTTTGTTGATATTTTGTTTGGAAGATCTATTCATTTTTGACGATGTAATGTTAAAATTCCCTGCTATAGTAATGTTGCTGTCTATGTCTTTTTTTGGTGTCCTTCAAGATTTTTCTTATGCATTTGGATGTTCCTATGTTGGGTGTATATATGTTTATAATGTTTATCTCTTCTTCATAGATTCTTCCCCTGAGTTATCAAGTGTCCTTCTGGGTTTCTTTTTATGGCCCTTTTTTGAAGTCTATTTTGTCTGATATGATTCTTGCTACCCTGGGTCTTCTTTCTTGTCCATTTGCTCAGGTCCAAACAAAATATTGTTTTTCCAACTCTTCACTGTCAATCTGTGTAGGTCTTTTGTTTGGAGGTGGGCCTCTTGTAGTCAGCTTATGTGTTGGTTGTGTTTCCTTATACATTAAGCTACTCTATGTCTTTTCATTGGCACATTTAATCCTTCAACATTTAATGCTATTATTGAGAGTTATTTGTTCATTTTTCCCATTTGTAGCTATGTTCCTCTCTCGTTCACTCTTTTACTTTCTCTTCTAATGGTCATTCCTTTAGTAAATCTTGTAAGCCTGCTTTGTTGTAGATGTGTTCTTTCAGCCTCCTTGGGTTTTAGACAGTCCTTATTTTGCTTTCCAGTTTAATTAAGAGCCATGCTGGATTGAATATTCTAGGTTGCAGGCCTTTGTTTTTCATTACTTTGTATATTTCTTGTCATTCTCTCCTGGATTGGAATGTTTCTAATGAAAAATCAGCTGCTAGTCTTATTGGAGCCCCTTTGTATGTTACTTCTTGTTTTTCTCTTGCTGCTTTTAAGATTCTCTCTTAGTCTTTAATACTTTGCATTTTAATTATGATATGTCTTGGAACTGGCCTCTTTAGGTTTATCTTGATTGGGACTCTGTGTGCTTCCTGAACTTGCATGTTTTTTTTTTCCTCTCCACATTTGGAATGTTTTCTGACATTATTTATTCAAACAGGTTTTTTTTTATCCCTTGTTTCTTTTCTTTTCCTTCTGTTATTACCTGGATTCAAATATTGTTGTGTTTCATGTTATCTTGGAGTTCCTTTTAGCTATCTTCATTTTTTAAGTCTTTTTTGTGTAGCTGCTCTACCTGAGTTTTTCTTTTCAACTTTTCTTCCAGCTCACTAATTTGGTCCTCTGATTCATCCAGCCTGCTTGTAATTTTTTCTAGTGTGTTTTTTTGTTCCAAAATTTTATTGTTCATTTATTTTTGTTTTTTTTGTTTATAGTTTCTATTTCTTTTTTCATACTGTTGTAGTTATCACTCAGTTCCCTGTAGTTGTCCATGAGCATCTTTATAACCATTATTTTGAATTTTGTATCTGATAGTTTGCTTACCTCCATTTCATTTAGCTTTTTTAGTGGGGAGCCTTCTTTTCCTTTAGATTGCAGATTCTTTTTTGTTTCCCCATTTTTGATGACTCATTTTGTTTCTGAGCTTCCTGATATTTTGCTTTGCAAGCTGTCTTTGTAGGGCATACTTCTATGGTAAGAATTCTAAGGGATTCAGTGGTGTGGTCTCTTTCATATCCATGTATTAACACTCTAGGTTTGCCCTTTCTCCTGTTTGTGTGGTCCCTCTTCTTGTACTTGGGTTTTTTATCTCTCAGTGGCTCCTTTATTGGTGTGTTCACTCCTCCAGCATGAATACTGATGTTCACAACTCACATCATATGTTTTGTGTGATCAGTGGCAGGGGGTAGGCAAAATGGATTAAGTGAGCAGGAGAGTATTCTATAGGATTTAAAGTACCAACAAGTAGAGATGAGATAGGAGATTCTTTGGATAAGTATATTGTTAACCATGATAGTTCCCTCAAAGACGCACTTTTCATAGAAGCTGAAAGAGTGATAAAACTCTCGTTACACGGGAGGAGGATTGTGAGCTAAATTCAGAAAATAGATCATGTGTGTAAGATTAAAGCATGATATATAGTGAGAATATAGGATAGAAAGTAGACGTATTTACAAGAAAATAGAGTTAACCATAACAATATTAAAGCTGAGGAATAAATTGAAATGGGCTAAGATCAGGGAGGGGTGTTGTGTAATATTTAAAACTGTGTGGAATAATAATTATTTACAATGGTACTGGAACAATAATTTTACAAGAAATATATGTTTTGAATAACAAGAATAGAAAGTACACTATCAAGAATAGCATATTATTTGAACATGAGTGAAGTGAAAATAGGAAAATTAAAATACAATATGAAAGAGGGAATAAGGAAAACCAGTCAAACAATGTAATTAAACAGAAAAAACCCAAAGAAAACTAAACAGAAAGAAGATAAATGAAAATACTAAAATAAAAATCATGAAAAATAATAATAATACAAATAAAAATGGCAAATGTATGGGATAGCAAAGTGAAATTTGCCTCAGTTTATCAGTTTTTGATGTTAGCATTGTGCTCCCCCTTTGGATCTATGTCTGGAACTTTCACAACTCCATGTCGTATTGTCTCACTTGTGGGAAGAAAGTAAAAAGAGAGAGGGGAGAAAAAATAAATAAGCCTTCTGCTGACTTAAAACTTGTTGAGCAAGTTCTGCTGGTCTTCCTGGATGCCACAGGAAGAGGGGGGAGTTTGGGCTTCACTTTTCCTTCTTCCTCTGGTTTTGCAAGGATGGTGGACAGATCTGGGCCACAATATTCACAGCTGTCCATCCTCCAGCCCAGGTCCTGTGTGAGCTGCCAGCTGATGCTGTCCATCCACACCAGGTCTGTGCCTTTAATCCACCAGTTGCACCAAGGTCCATGCAGTGCACTTTTTCCTTGCTTTTTTGGGAGCCCATCGTGGCTGGAGCTCATCACTGGGCAAGCAGTGCAAGTCAACTGGGAACATGCAGCTCAGATCAGCCACTCAGCCTCTGGGCAAACAGTGCCAATCAAGCTCAGGTGCTCAGCTCAAATCAGCCTTGTGGCAAATGGTGCCAAGCAGCCAGAGTCAGCTGCAAGGTGAATGGTACCAGTCAGCCTCTAGGCTAGCAGCCAGAGTCAGGTGCAGGCAAATAATTTGAATCAGCCTCAGGGCAAATGGGCCAATCAGCTGCTAGCAAACTGCCCGAGTCAAGGGCAGGCACACAGCTTGAATCTGCTTTTGGGAGAGTGTCCTGAGCCAAGCTCGGCACGCAGCTGAAATCACCCTGGGAGGAGCCAGCTGATTCTCAAGAGTTCCTTACAAAGCAGCTGTGGGCCCCCCTTTTTTTTTAGTAAAAGTCTTTTGTTTAAGCCCTCCATCCTTAACAAGCACCCAGCTTTTCACACAGCCCAACTTTTTAGCCAGACTGGAGACTATCCATGTCAGGATCCAACATGACCCAACTCTTCTCTCTTCTCCAGGTGTCACATGGATCCCCAATTTCTTCAGTAGTGACCTAACCAGAGTCCACAGCCCTAGCAATTGTGTCTCCAAATTAGACTCTGTGTGTCTCCAAATTAGACTCTGTGTGTCTCCAAATTAGACTCTATTCCCCCCAGTGACTTCAAGCATCCAGGTCCCTCCTGGTTCCAGGCTGCCATTCCTGCTTTAGCAGGGGATGAAGCTGGTGATAACTCCCCTCCAAGTATCCTGTGGCAAGTCCAGCATGGGAGTCCACAGCAGCCTATGTCACTGTGCTGATCCCAAGGACCTTACCATCTCAACGCAATCTCCTCGGCATTTCTTTTTCAGTGTCGGTTACAATTTTTGGCCTCCAAACTTCATATAAGCGGGGATTCCATTGGCTGTTCACTCTGTTCCTCAGAAGATTGGCTAGGTGTTTCAGATGGGCACTGGGATAACTGAGCTCCACTCTCACATACTTCATCATCATCTTCTATCTCTTATGATTATTTTTTTTATTTCTCTACTTTCTTTTTTAATATTTTATTTTATTTTTAGAGAGAGGAGATGGGAAGGAGAAAGAGTGGGAGAGAAACATCAATGTGTGGTTGCCTCTCATGTGTCCCCCACTGGGGATCCAGCCCACAAACCAGGCATGTGCCCTAACCGGGAATTGAACTGGCGACCTCTTGCTTCAAAGGCCTGTGCTCAATCCACTGAGTCACACCAGCCAGGGCTCTCTACTTTCTGTTTAGTTTTCATTTTGCTGGTTTGTTTAATTGCCTTGTTTGACTGGTTTGCCTTATTCTCTCTGTCATATTGCATTCTATTCTTCTTTCACTTCATTCATATTCCAATGGCACACTCTTTTTGGTCTTTTACTTTCTATTATTTTTATTCAGATTATATATTTCTAGTCATTGTCGTTGTTCTAGTATTATTGTAAGTAATTTGTTATATTATTATAAGTACTACACAGCACACCTTTCTCCTCCTGGAACACTTCACTATTTTCCTGAGTTTTACTACTATTGTGGTTAAATCTATTCTCTCACAAAATATGTTTAGTTTCTATCCTTTACTGTCACCATATCTCACAATATTACCTCACACAAGCTCTTTGTTTTAAGGGTTTAGCTCAAATTCATTCTTCCCTCTAATAAGAGTGTTATCTCTTTTTCACCTTTCATAAAAAGTGGCTAGTTTGGTAAGATACCATGGTTATCACTGTACTCTGAAGAATCTCCTACCTGTTCTTTACTAGTTAGTACTTTAAATCCCCCAAAATTCTCTATCTTAATCCATTTTGCCTTCACCCTGCAACTGATCACATAAAAGATAATGTGGGAGTTGTGAACATTAGTAGATCAGCTGGAGGAGAGAAGCAACCCACAAAGAAACCACAAAGTACTCCACACTAACAGAAGAAAAGACAATGATAGAACATTCAGACAAGGACATAAAAAGACCACACCACTGAATCCTATAGAACCCCCTACCATTGAAGTTCACCCTGCAAAGATAGCTAGCAAAACCAAGCACCAGGAAGCTCAGAAACAAACAAAAGGTGTCACCTAAAATGGGGAGACGTGATAGAACCAGCAATAGAAGGGAATGTAAGTCTCCCTACTCACTACAATAGGTAAATGAAATGGAGGCAAGCAAACTATTAGATATAAAATTTGAAAGACTGATTATAAGAATGTTCAAGAAACTCATGGAAAACTAAAGGAACTAAGTGAGAACAATAGTATGAAAAAGGAAATAGAAACTATAAATAAGAAACTGGAAGAAATGAAAAATACAACTTCTGAAGTAAAAAAAACACACACACACAACAATACACTAGAAATAATTACAAGCAGTCTGGGTGAAGCAAAGAACCAAATTAGTGAGGTAGAAACAAACACCTAGGTAGAGCAGCCACACAAAGGAAGACTCAAAATATGAGAATATAGTTTAAGGGAACTCCAAGACAGCATGAAATGCAAAAACATTTGAATCTTAGGAATACCAGAAGTAAAAGAAATGGAAAAGGGGATAGAAAACCTGTTTTAAAAAACTGTGACAGGAAACTTTGTGAATCTGAAGAGGGGGAAAGCATGCAAGTTCAGAAATCACAAAGGGCCCTAATTGAAATGAAGCCAAACAAGCTTACTCCAAAACACAGCATAATTAAAATGCCAAGTTTTAAAGACAAAAAGAGAATCTAAAAAGCAGCAAGGGAGAAACTAAAAGTCACATAAAAGGGAGCTCCAATAAGGATAGTAGCTGATTTCTTAACAGACACACTTCAGGCCAGGAGACAATGGCAAAATATATTCCAAGGAATGAAAAGAAAAGACCTGCAACCAAGACTACACTACCTAGTGAGGCTCACAATTAAAATGGAAGGCAAAATAACAGACCCACATGAGAAAAAAACAACAACACAGATTGAAAGTGAAGGCTTGGAAAAAATATTCCAACCAAATGGGCAGGAAAAAAAAGTTACAATATCAACACTTATGCCAGACAAAATAGAATTCAAAACAGAAGCCATAAAAAGAGACAGCGAAGTACACTTCAAAATCCATCAAGAAGGCATAAACATTGTAAACATATTCATCCAACATAGGAGCACTCAAACATATAAGGAAAATCTTGGAGGACTTCAATGAAGATACAGATAGCAACACATATACTAGGTGATTTTAACACCCCACTGTCAAAAATTGATAGATCTTCTAAACAAAATATTAACAAGGATACTGTAGTATTGAACAATGTTCTATATTAAGTGAACTCAACAGATATTTATAGAAATTTTATCCCCAAATAGGCAAAGTACCCATTCTTTCCAAATGCACATGGAACATTTTCAAAGATAGACCACATGATGGGACACAAAATGAACCTCAACAATTTTAGGAAAATTGAAGTCATATCAACATTTTCTAGGACCACAAGAGACTGACTAAAATGAACCTCAAGGAAAAAAACTCAAAAATACTCAAATTTGTGGAGATTGAATAGTATGCTATTAAACAATGAATGGGATTAAAATAAGATCAAGGAAGAAATAAAAAAGCTTCTGGAAACAAGTGAAAATGAATTTACAAGAGTCCAAAATTTATTGGACAAGCAAAGACAGTCCAGAGAGGGAAGATCATAGTGATACATAGTTTCTATCTTTAAAAAGATAGAAACATTTCAAATAAACAAACTAACACTAGATCTATAAGAAATACAGTGACAACAAAAACAAACCTCAGAGAGAGTAGGAGGAAGGAAATACCCAAGATCAGAGCAGAATTAAATGACATAGAGACTAAAGCAATAATCTAAAGGATCAATACATACAATTGTTGATTCTTTTAAATTTAAACAAAATCAAAAAGCCTTTAAGCAAACTCATCAAGAAAAAAGGGACAGGATAAAAATAAACAAAATCAGAAATGAAAAAGGAGAGGTTACAACGTATACCACAGAGATACTAAGTGTTGTAAGAAATTATTATAAAAATTATATGCCAAGAAATTTGAAAACCAGAGTGAAATGAACAAATTTCTAAAAAAACGTAAGCTCCAAAATTGAATGAAGAAAAAACAGAAAGCCTGAACAGAATAATAACAGCGGATGAAATTGGAACAGTAATCAAAACACTTCCAGTGCACCATAGCCTGGGACTGGATGGTTTCACAGGAGAATTTTACAAAACATTTAAGGAAGAGCTAACCCCTCTCCTTCACAAATTATCCAAAAAAAAATCAAGGAGAGGGAATAATCCCAAATTCTTTTATGAAGCCAGAATCATTCTAATTCTAAAATCAGATAAAGACACAACAAAGAAAGAAAACTACCAGCAACTATCACTAACGGACATAGAATCCTCAAAAAAATATTAGTCAACTGCATCCAACAATCCATTAAAAAGATCATACGCCATAATGAAGTGGGACTCAACTCAGGGATGCAAGGATAGTAAAATATTCACAAATCAGTAAACAGAATATGTCGTATAAACAAAAGGAGAAACAAAAATCACATCATCATACCAAGACATGAGGAAGAAACATTTGATAATGTACACCACCTATTTATGATATAAACACTCAGAAAATTGGAAGTTGAGGGCGGATTGCTCAACATGACAAAAGCCATATGTGAGAAACATACAGACAACATCATATTCAATGGGCAAAAAGTAAAACCTTTCTCATTAAAATCAGGAACAATGTTTACAGCACAATATAAAATATCCAAGTGCTGGAAGCAACTTAAGTGCCAGTCAGTAAATGAGTGGATCAAAAAACTATGGTATATTTATAGGATGGAATGCTACCCAGCAGAGAGAAAGAAAGAGCTGTTACTCTTTGGGAGAACATGGATGGAACTAGAGAGCATTATGCTAAGTAAAATAAAACAAACAGTGAGGGACAAATACCATATGATCTCACCTTTAACTGGAACCACATCAACAAAAGAAAAAAGCAAGCAAAATATGACCAGAGACATTGAAACACAGAACAGTCTAACAATAACCAGAGGGACGGTGGGAGGGGATCATAGGGGGGAAGGGTTTTCAGGAACAACTACAAAGGACACATGGAGAAAACCAACGAGAAGTGTGGAAGCAAAGCGCAGAGGTGGGTTTGGCTGGGGTGGGAGAAGTGGTGGGTGTAAATGCAGACAACTGTAATTGAACAACAATAAAATAATGTTAAAAAATCATAAACAAGAAACAGATAAGCACTTTCACTGCTTCTATTCAATATAGTAATGGAAGTCCTAGCCACAGTGATCAGATAAATACGAGTAATAATAAATTTTCACATTGGAAAGAGAGAAGCAAAACTTTCACTGTTTGCAATTGATATGATAGTGATAGGAAACCCTATAGATTCCACCAAAAATCTCCTCAAACTAATAAGTAAATTTGGCAAAATAGCAAGCTTCAAAGTCAGTATTCAGAAATTAAAGACATTTTTATACACCAACAATGAAGGACGGAAATCTGACATCAGGGGGAAAAAATCTCATTTGCTATAGCAACAAGGAAAATAAACTACCTAGGATAAATCTTCCCAAGGAGATGCAAACCTATAATTCAAAACAACACAAAATTGAAGAAAGAAACTAAGAAAGACACAACTAAGTAAAAGCATATCCTGTGCTCATGGATAGGAAAAATCAGCATTGCAAATACGTCCATATAATCAAAATAAGTTTATACATTCAATGCAATCTCCATTAAAAAACCAATAACATTTTCACAGATATAGGGCAAATATTTCAAAAATGTATGTGGATCTTTAAATAACCCTGAACAGTCGTGACACTTTTCAGAAAGAACAAAGAAGGAGGGATCACAATACCTAATACTAAACTATATTACAAGGCCATTGTAATCAAAACAGCATGGTTCTGGTATAAGAACAAACATATAGGTCAATGGAACAGAACAGAGTTCCCAGAAATAAATCCAAGTCTCTGTGTTCAATTAATATTATACAAAGGGGGAAGAAGCATAAATGGAGTGAAAACCCTCTTCAACAAATGGTGTTGAGAGATGTGGACAGCTACATACAAGAAAATGAAACTTTATCACCAACTTACACCATACACAAAAATAAACTCAAGGTGAACAAAAACTTAAAAGATAAGACTGAAACAAGATAAAAGTCCTAGAGGAGAACATAAATAGGAACATATCAGATATTCTATACAGCAATATATTCACCTATTAGTCCCCTAGAGCAAGGGACACTAAAGAACAGCTAACTAGATGGGGTCTCATTAAAATGAAAAGCTTATGTGTAGCTAAAGAAAACAGCATTAAAATAAAAAGAGAACCAACTGTATAGGAAAACATATTTGCAGATCATACCTTGAGCAAGGGTTCAATCTCTAGAATATTTAAAGAACTCCATGACTCCACTCCAGAAAGACAAAAAAAAAAAGCAATTAAAAACAGGTAAAGAATTTGAACAGACACTTCTCCAAGGAGGACATACAAAGGGCCCAGAGACATATGAAAAGTTGCTCAGCATTACTAGCCATCAGAGAGATGCAAATTAAAGTGATATGATCTCACTTCACACCAGTGAGAATGACCATCTAAACAAAGCAACAAACAAGTGTTTCAGAAATTTTGGAGAATATGGAACCCTAGTGCACTGTTGGTGGGAATGAAAACTGGTATAGCCATTCTGGAAAATAGCATGGAATTTCCTCAGAAAACTAAAACTGGAACTGCCTTTTGACCCAGCAATACCACTTTTGGGTTTATACCCTCAGGATCCTGAAAGAGCAATTCAAATGAACTTATGCATACCAATGTTTATAGCAGCACAATTTACAATAGCCAGTTCTGGAAGCAACCTAAGTGTCCATCAGTAAATTAATGGATAAAAAAAATTGTTATGCGTTTATACATGGAATACTACATGGTAGAAAGAAAGAAGGAAGCCCTACACTTTGCAACAACATGGATAGAACCAGGAGGTATTATGCTAAATGAAATAACCGGGCTGTTAAAGATAAATACCATTTGATCTCACCTATATGTTGGACTTAGTCAAAAAAATAAACATGCAAGCAAAATAGAGCTGGAGACAAACTATCAGTGGTCAGAGAGGAGGAAGGAGAGGGATGATGGGGGATAATAGGGCAGCATCCATCAAGAAGAATGTATGGAGGGCACGTGGAGAAAGCCAAAGAGGTTTGTATTCAGATGTAGAAGGTGGGGATGTGTGGAGCAGGGGAGTATGGTAGGGTGAAAATGGAGACAAGTGTACTTAAACAAGAATAAAAATATATTGCCAAAAAATTCTGGATTATATAGCTTTATAGAAATATTTTACCAATCATTCAAGTAACTAACACAGGTCCTTCTCAAAATATTTTTAAAAAATCAAGAGGAGGGAAAATTCCAAGCTCTTTTTATTAGGACAGTAATACTCTCATCCCAAAACCAGATCAATACAAAACAGAGAAAGATGATTATTGGCCAATATCCATGATGAGCTTAGGTTCTGGGATCCTCAACAAAATATTATCAAACCAGATTCACTAATACATCAGAAAGATCATACAAGCTCAGAGAGCCCTAAAGAAAATGGACCCAAGGAGGAACACACCAAGGCACATCATAAATACATTATCTAAGATTAAAATAAGAAGAGAATTCTAGAAGCAGCAAGAGATAATGGAACAGTCACCCCATCAGACTGTCAGCTGATTTCTCAAAAGAGACTTTACAGGCATAACAAGGCTGGAAAGAAGTATCCCAAGTAATGAAATCCAAAGACCTACATCCAAGATTGCTCTATCCAGCAAAGCTTTCATTTAGAATGGAAGGGCAGTTAAAGTGCTTCTCAGATAAGGCAAGTTCAAGGAGTTCATCATCACCAAGCCCTTATTATATGAAATGTTAAAGGGACTTATCTAAGAAGAAGAAGATAAAAAATATGAACAATATGAACAGTAAAAAGACAGCAAATTAACAATTATTAACAACCACACTTAAAACAAAAGCAAACTAAGCAGACAACTAGGATCATAGAAATGGAGATCACATGGAGGGTTAGCCACAGGGGAATGGGAAGAGGAGAATGGGGGGAAGGTAGAGAGAACAAGTAGCATAGACGGTAGGTAGAAAATAGACAGGGGGCGAGGACAAGAATAATATGGGAAATGTAGAAGCTAAATAACTTGTGACACATGGACATGAACTAATGGTGGGGAATGGGAAGAAGGAGGTATGCCAGGGGGAGGGGAATGAAGGGAGGGAAATGGGACAACTGTAATGGCATAATCAATAATATATATTAAAAAAGATCATACACTGTTATAAGGTGTGATCTATCTACCCTAGGGATGCAAGTATTGTACAATATTTGCAAATTTATTAATTTTTCAAATTAATAAATTTATTAACATGATACATCACACAAACAAAAGATAAAAATTAAAAGATCATATCAATAAATGATAAAAGGGTGTTCAGTGAAATCTAGCACATATTTATAATAAACACTCTTAGAAAAGTAGGAATAGAGGGATCATACAACAGCATAATAAAATACCAATGGCATATTTCACAGAAGTAGAATATTTAAAAAATGTGTATGGAACCAAAAAGAAAATCCTGAATAGCCTCAACAATCTTGTAAAAGAAGAACAAAGCTGGAGATATTATATCTTCTGATACCAAACTATACTATGAGTCCACTGTAGTAAAATCCTGGTACTGGTGTAAGAACAGGTACATAGATCTATGGAAGAGAACAGAGAGCCCAGGAATAAACCTTTGCCTTTATGGTCAACTGATATTTGATGAAGGTGGCAAGACCATACAATGAAGCAAAGGCAATCTTTTAAATAAATGGCATTGTGAAAACTGTATGAGTACATGCAAACAAACAAACAAACTAGACCACCACCAGATACTATACACAAGAATAAAATCAAAATGGATAAAAGACTTAAATGTAAATCACAAAACTCAAAAATTCTAGAAGAAAATGGGCAGTAAAATCTCCAATGTTTCACCTAGTATTATTTTTACTGATATCTCACAGGGCATTGAAATCAAAGGAGGAAATAAACAAATGGGACTACATCAAACTAAAAAATCTTCTGTACAGCTGAATAAACCATTAGCAACACAAATAGGGAACTCACTGTATGGAAGATCATTTTCACCAATCATACATCGGATAATGGTTTAATATCCAAAATATACAAAGAACTAATAAAAATTAACACCCAGAAGACAACCCAATTAAGACATGGGTAAGGGACCTGACTAGACATTTCTACAAAGAGGACATACAGATGGTTCAAAGACATATGAAAACATGCTCAACATCACTAATCATCAGAGAGATACAGATTAATACTACAATGAGAAGTCACTTCACACCTGTTAAAATGGCTACCATCAAAACATTTATTTCCAACATTTGCAGAGCCACTGAAACATCTCAAAGAAGTCTATGGAAGAGCAGTGCTTGATATCAGCTGACATGGTGAACTTCACCATTTTGATCACTGTGCCTTAGCATTATGAGTGCCATTTTCTTCTATTAATCAGAATAATTTAATGCCATATTTTACAGTAAAGTTTAAACAGAAGCTTAGAGCAATATGTTTGTTTTTTTATTGTTCAAGTACAGTTGTCTCCATTTGTACCCCACCACACTCCTCCACACTACCTTCCCTGCCTCCGAACCTTGAATCTACCCACTTTGGCTTTGCCTATTGTTCCTCATAAATATTTCTTGATGGCCCTTCCCCTATTATCCCTTATTATCCCTCTCCCTGCTTCTCTCTAGTTACTGTCAGTTTGTTCTTTATTTCAATGTCTCTGGTTGTATTTTTCAATATGTTTTATGATAAAATTTCAAAAACTGAGGTGGGGATGGGTATGGTGGGGGTCATGGTGGGGTGAAAATGGAGACAACTGTACTTGAACAACAATAAAAAAAGAATGCCAAGAATTGCAGAAACTGGAGAGAATATTTTATTGACTTCAGAGGATTTTCTGTTATCATAAATCTACACAGATAGATGAATAATTATATAATCTTGCTATACCCCATCTATGTAAGTAAAACTACATGACTTAGGTTCAGGCCAAAATCAAATAATTACTGATAATAGAAAGTTATTTTAGAGACAGTCGAGAGATAAATTTGAAAGGATAAACTGCTTACATGCACCAAAATTACTGCTGAAGCACTTCATGACAAGTAAAGTAATTAATGACTGCTTAAATTCTTGTATTAAATTATTTACAAACTATCCAAGAAAAGATAATTCCACTGGGAGTTTCTGACACCAAATAAACAGAATGTAATTTGCTGGATAATCCTCAGTAATATTTACTGATATTGATATTAATATTGAAATATTTGTTTTAGTCTTTTTTTTTTTACCACCAATACTACAAATGTTGGGACTTATTGCCTCAGCTTCTAAATGAGTTTGCTTGTGAAACTTTTTTTTACAAAATAAGATGTGTTAATTTTTAATCAATTTATTGATAGAAACAATTTTAAGTAGTAGTGAGTGCTTCATATCACTTCATTAAAAAATAAATCACCTGTAAAATATTGAAAGGAGAGTGAACGAATAGCATTTTCAGAACACTATTAACATCCATGTGTGTACTTTTGATGTCTGTATTTGCTTCCTTAGGAACCTAGTAAATTTTGATCTGCTTAAATTTTGACCTAGTAATTAGCAAACCTAAACTTAACTGAGAAAAATAAATATTTTAGAGTTGCAAAAACTGATGATTTGACACCATCCCATAGATCTATTTTTAGGTAGATGAGTATCTTTATGCCATAGTTTTCAGTAATAGTTAAAATACACATTTGCGCAATGAAATACTACGCAGCAGAGAGAAAGAAGGAACTCCTACCTTTCACAACAGTATGGATAGAACTTGAAAGCATTATGCAAATGAAATAAGCCAGGTGATGAAAGAGAAATACCATATCATCTCACCTGTAAGTGGAAGCTAATCAACAAAATAAATAAGCAAGCAAAATATAACCAGAGACATTGAAATAAAGAACAAATTGACGATATCCAGAAAGGAGGGAGATAAAGGGGGAAAGGAAAGGGTAATCAAAGAATATATATAAAGGATCCATGAACAAAGCAAAAGAGGGGAAGAGTTGAGGGTGTGAGGTGGGAAGTGGGGGTGGGTGGGGTAAAAGAAAGTTGTGGTGGAAAATTGGAGAACTGTACTGGAACAGCAATTAAAATAAGAAATAAGAAATAGAAAATAAAAATGAATATACATTGCACTTCTTAATGATTTAAGTACTACTATTGCTAAAAGTACATAAGAGGAATATACTTATTCTACATTCCTATACAAACTTAGCCATATTATTGTTCTCTAAACTCATTCTTCATTTCCTTATGTTCAGGCTAACAATTTCACCTACGCATCTTTCCCACTGAAATGAAATTACTCTTTACTGTAACATTTTGCTACATCCTTTATCTCTTTCCTACACTTTTCAGAAACCTAGATAATCCAAGGGAACGTTATTTCTTATATCCCTCTTCAGTATAAATCACTTTTTATATTATTTTCTAAACAATACAACACAGAATAATTTTGGAGATCAAACCTTTATCTGAGTTATCATTAGCAAATATTTTCCCACATAGTTGGTTTTCATTTCATTTTAATGCTGTTTTCTTTAGCCATACAGAAGCATTTCAGTTCCAAGAGATCCCATTTGTTTATTTTTCCCTTCATGTCCCTTGCACTAGGGGACATATCAGTGAAAATATTGCTGCATAGAACATCTGAGATTTTCCTGCCTGTGTTTTCCTCTAGGACTTTCATGATATCATGACTTATTTTTAAGTCTTTTTTTTTTCCACCTGGAACTTATTTTTGTGTATGGTGTAAGTTTTTCATGGAGTTTCATTTTTTTTTTTGCATGTACTTCTCCAGATCTCCCAACACCATTTGTTGAAAAGGCTCTTTGTACTTCATTTTATGCTGTAGCCCCCTTTGTCAAATGTTAATTGACCATGGATCCTTGGGTTAATTTATGGGCTGTCTATTCTCTATCATTGGTTTATGTGTCTGTTCTTATGCCAGTACCAAGCTGTTTTGGTTACAGTGGCCTTATAATACGTGTTTGATATCAAATATTGTGACCCCCCCCCTATTTTGTTCTTCATTCTCAAAATATCTGCTGCTATTTGGGGTCATTTAACGTTCCATATAAACTTCTGAAATGTTTGTTTTATATCTGTGAAATATGTCATTGATTCTTTAATAGGAATTTCACTAAATTTATAAATTGCTTTGAGTAGTATGGACATTTTGATAATGTTAATTCTTCCAACCCATGAGCAAGGTACATGCTTCCATTTGTTTGTGTCTTTCTTGATTTCTTTCTTCAGTGTCGTGTAGTTTTCTTAGTACAGGTCTTTTACATCCGTGGTTAGATTTATTTTTGGTTATTTTATTCTTGTTGCCATATCAAATGGTATTTTTCCTGATTTCTGTTTCTGATGTTTTATTGTTGGTGTATAAAATGCCTTTGTTTTCTGAATATTTATTTTGCATCGCACTGTTTTGCCAAATTCACTTATTATGTCAAATATTTTTCTTTTGTGGAGTCTATAGGATTTTCTATGTACACTATCATGTCATCTTCAAACAATGGCTGTTTGCTTCCTCCTTTCCAATTTGGGTGCCTTTTATATTTTTCTCCTGTATGATTGCTGTGGCTAGAACTTCCAATACTATGTTGAATAGTAGTGGTAAAAACAGACATTCTTAAAGAACTCACATGACTTCACTCCAGGAAGACAAAAAATATTTAAAAATGGCCCAAAACTTAAACAGACATTTATCCAAGGAGGACATAGAGAGGGGCCAGAGACATATTAAAAAAGGCTCAGCATCACTGACCATCAGAGAGATGCAAATTAAAACCACAATGAGATACCACTTCACACTAGTGAGCATGGCCTTTATTAACAAATCAACCAACATCAAGTGTTGGAGAGGTTGTAGAGAAAAGAGAACCCTTGTGTCCTGTTCATGGGAATATAGACTTGTGTAGCCACTGTGGAAAACAGTATTGAATTTCCTCGGAAAACTAAAAATGGAACTGTCTTTCGACTCTGCAATTCCACTGCTGGGATTATATCCTAAGAACTCTTAAATAACAATCCAAAACAACCTATACACTCTAGTGTTCATAGCAGTCCAATGTACAATAGCCAAGAGGTGGAAGTAACCTAAGTTCTCATTAGTAAATGAATGTATCTAAAAACTATAGCACATTTACATAATGGAATTCTACACAGCAGAAAGAAAGGATTGCCTAACCTTCATGACAGCATGGATGAATCTGGAGAGCATTATGTTAAGTGAAATTAACCAGTTGGTGATAGACAAATACCATATGACCTCTCCTGTAAGTGGAACCTAGTCAATAAAACAAACAAGCAAGTGAAATATAATTAGAGACATTGAAATTAAGAACAATCTGATGGTAACCAGAGGGAAAAGGTGGGACAATAGGGGGCAAAGGTTTTCAGGAACTATAAAGAACATGTGGACAAAATCAAGAAACAGTGGAAGCAAGGGAGGGAGGTGGGCATGGCAGGTTTGAGGGTAGAGTGGTAGGGAGTAAATGCAGATAACTATGACTGAGCAACAATGAAATAATTTTAAAAAGAGTAAGACAGTTGTGTCACTTCTCATGTTTGTATGAGCCACTATTCAGTTATTTACTAGTAAGTTTTGAAAAATACAAACAAAAATATAAGAACAAATAAAATAATACTTTTTTCATATTTTTATTTAATTATTGTTCAAGTACAGTTTTCTGTCTTTGACTCCCATCCCAGCCCACCTTACCCAGTGCTCCCCACCTCCCTCCCATTTCCACCCCCCTTAATTGTTGTCCATGTGTTCTTTATACTAGTTCCTGTTAATATTTTCCCTTTCCCCCCTGATATTCCCTCCCCTCTCCCTTCTGGTCACTGTCCCCCTGTTCTCTATTTTAGTGTCTTTATTTTTGTCTTGCTTGCTTCTTTTGTTGTTTCACTTCTTGTTAAAGGTGAGATTATATTGTATTTGTCTTTCAGACATTTCTCCGAGAAGGACATACAGAAGCTCCAGAGACACATGAAAAGATGCTCAATATTGCTATCTATCAGAGAGGTACAAATTAAAACCACAATGAGATACAACTTTACACCGGTCAGAATGGCCATCATAAATAAAGCAACACACAACAAGTGTTGGAGAGGTTGTGGAGAAGAGGGGACCATAATCCACTGTTGGTTGGATTGCAGCATGGAATTTTCTCAGGAAACTAAAAATGAACCTGCCTTTTGACCCAGCAATTCCACTGCTGGGATTGTGTCCTAAGAACCCTAAAACACCAATCCCAAAGAACCTATGCACCCCAATGTTCATAGCAGCACACTTTTCCAAGAGCTGGAAGCAACCTAGGTGCCTGTCAGTAAATGAATGGATAAAAAAAATTATGGTACATTTACACAATGGAATTCTATGCAGCAGAAAGAAAGAAGGAGCTCCTACCCTTTGCAGCAGCAGGGTTGGAACTAGTAAGCATTATGCTGAGTGAAATAAGCTAGGTTTTGAAAGGCAAATACCGTATGANAATTTTTTAAATGGCCAAAAACTTAAACAGACATTTATCCAAGGAGGACATAGAGAGGGGCCAGAGACATATTAAAAAAGGCTCAGCATCACTGACCATCAGAGAGATGCAAATTAAAACCACAATGAGATACCACTTCACACTAGTGAGAATGGCCTTTATTAACAAATCAACCAACATCAAGTGTTGGAGAGGTTGTAGAGAAAAGAGAACCCTAGTGTCCTGTTCATGGGGATATAGACTTGTGTAGCCACTGTGGAAAACAGTATTGAATTTCCTCGGAAAGCTAAAAATGGAACTGTCTTTTGACTCGGCAATTCCACTGCTGGGATTATATCCTAAGAACTCTGAAATAACAATCCAAAACAACCTATGCACTCTAGTGTTCATAGCAGCCCAATGTACAATAGCCAAGAGGTGGAAGTAACCTAAGTGCTCATTAGTAAATGAATGTATCTAAAAACTATAGCACATTTACATAATGGAATTCTACACAGAAGAAAGAAAGGAGTGCCTAACCTTCATGACAGCATGGATGAATCTGGAGAGCATTATGTGAAGTGAAATTAACCAGTTGGTGATAGACAAATACCATATGACCTCTCCTGTAAGTGGAACCTAGTCAATAAAACAAACAAGCAAGTGAAGTATAATTAGAGACATTGAAATTAAGAACAATCTGATGGTAACCAGAGGGAAAAGGTGGGACAATAGGGGGCAAAGGTTTTCAGGAACTATAAAGAACATGTGGACAAAATCAAGAAACAGTGGAAGCAAGGGAGGGAGGTGGGCATGGCAGGTTTGAGGGTAGAGTGGTAGGGAGTAAATGCAGATAACTATGACTGAGCAACAATGAAATAATTTTTAAAAGAGTAAGACAGTTGTGTCACTTCTCATGTTTGTATGGGCCACTATTCAGTTATTTACTATCCCATCCCAGCCCACCTTACCCAGTGCTCCCCACCTCCCTCCCATTTCCACCCCCCTTAATTGTTGTCCATGTGTTCTTTATACTAGTTCCTGTTAATCTTTTCCCTTTTTCCCCTGATATTCCCTCCCCTCTCCCTTCTGGTCACTGTCCCCCTGTTTTCTATTTTAGTGTCTTTATTTTTGTTTTGCTTGCTTCTTTTGTTGTTTCATTTCTTGTTAAA
Organism: Sturnira hondurensis; assembly: GCF_014824575.4. NCBI lineage: Eukaryota > Metazoa > Chordata > Mammalia > Chiroptera > Phyllostomidae > Sturnira > Sturnira hondurensis. The sequence goes on along the minus strand of NW_028078518.1, from coordinate 23,845 downwards.
GGTGAGATTATATTGTATTTGTCTTTCAGACATTTCTCCGAGAAGGACATACAGAAGATCCGGAGACACATGAAAAGTTGCTCAATATTGCTATCTATCAGAGAGGTACAAATTAAAACCACAATGAGATACAACTTTACACCGGTCAGAATGGCCATCATAAATAAAGCAACAGACAACAAGTGTTGGAGAGGTTGTAGAGAAGAGGGGACCGTAATCCACTGTTGGTTGGATTGCAGTATGGAATTTTCTCAGGAAACTAAAAATGGACCTGCCTTTTGACCCAGCAATTCCACTGCTGGGATTGTGTCCTAAGAACCCTAAAACACCAATCCCAAAGAACCTATGCACCCCAATGTTCATAGCAGCACACTTTTCCAAGAGCTGGAAGCAACCTAGGTGCCTGTCGGTAAATGAATGGATAAAAAAATTATGGTACATTTACACAATGGAATTCTATGCAGCAGAAAGAAAGAAGGAGCTCCTACCCTTTGCAGCAGCAGGGTTGGAACTAGTAAGCATTATGCTGAGTAAAATAAGCTAGGTTTTGAAAGGCAAATACCGTATGATCTCACCTTGAACAGGAACCAAAACAATAAAATAAACAAGCAAGAAAAATAAAAACAAAGACACTGAAATAGAGAACAGGGAGGCAATGACCAAAGCGGAGAGGGGAGGGAATTTCAGGGGGAAAAGGGGAAGGATTTACAGGAACTAGTATAAAAGACACATGGACAACAACTAAGGGGGTGGAAATGTGGGGAAGTAGGGAGCACGGGGGTGGGCTGGGATGGAAGTAAAAGACAGAAAACTGTATTTGGACAATAATTAAATTAAAAAAAATAAAAAAGGAAAGGTGTAGTGAATTCTAATATTTCCTAGCTTGTTGAATGTACTGGGGATACAGGTATCCCTTCCTTACTTCTGTGGGAAGACTTCCTTTTTGAGTAAAGTTTAGTAAGTCCCCTCTAGCCATTTTCTAGAGTAGGCCTCAACCTTGGACTTCTATGTTTATNAAGGGGGGTGGAAATGTGGGGAAGTAGGGAGCACGGGGGTGGGCTGGGATGGAAGTAAAAGACAGAAAACTGTATTTGGACAATAATTAAATTAAAAAAATTAAAAAAAGAAAGGTGTAGTGAATTCTAATATTTCCTAGCCTGTTGAATGTACTGGGGATACAGGTATCCCTTCCTTACTTCTGTGGGAAGACTTTCTTTTTGAGTAAAGTTTAGTAAGTCCCCTCTAGCCATTTTCTAGAGTAGGCCTCAAACTTGGACTTCTATGTTTATGCCTGCAGAATTCAGTGATTGTAAAGATCCTGGTAGATCAGTTTAGGAGACATTATCTCATACTTGATATTTGATCATCCTTGACATATAATCAAATTTTTGGTACTGCTCTATCCCCAATATCTGGTCACCCTGGCCTGGCTTCAGCAAGAATCATGTCCAGTTTAATAAGAAATTTTTCAATTCTTGATATGTCTGTAGTTTTCTATCAACAGATGCCCCACCCATCCCCCACTTGCTTGTTGGCCATAAATTCCCATTTGCTTTTGGATTTGGAGTTGAACTCAATCTCTTTCCTCTAGTTTGTTCATCTTGACACCTATCTCAATAGTCCTAAAGTCTTCCTTACAGTTTTGACAAATGTTAGAAAAATATTTTCTTTAAAACATGATAAAGGTATACTTCAATATATATAATTTAAATGTATATAACTGTTTGTATATATAATTATATATAAAATATAAATATATAAGTATAAATTATAAATATGTATATAACTTTAAAATAATGCATTTTAGTGTTTTAGTGAGTTAATATGTGCTGCACATACAGTTGAAATTTGGATTCTTTGAAAATTTACATTGAAAATTTTAGACTGAAATAAATCAACATATTTCACTTGGCTCAAAGATAGAGAATGTTTACTATCACTTTTTCCTCTTTATGTCTTTATTCAACCTTATTTTTGTAATTCTAGAATTGCTGGCATGAAAAGTCAATTTTCAAATTTATTTTGTAGGACCAAGCATACAGTAAAATAACAGTTTAAAAACACTTTTCTTAAAAAAAACTTTTATTTTTTGTGAATATAGTACCCTTAATGGTTATGTGTAGACACAATTTCTGTGTCCAGTAATTGAGTGGTGTTGTTAGTGGTACCCGAAATGGCACCAGAATGTTACTGCAATTGAACCTTTGTTCAGCAACTTTGGTACTTGAGTTGTGGCTTAAGAAAGAATTCAGGTCTAAGATTCAAATACAGCAAGAGTTTAGTCAGAAAGTCACAGAGGTAGAAAAAGTAAGCTGTAGAAGAATTGGTTTCATGAAACAAGTTACAGAAGAAAAAGAAGGACTCATGGAACATAAAAGAAAGCAAGAATTGTAAAGGTAATATGCTTGTGGGGGGAGAAGAGGAAGATGGAAAAGACTTGTGTGCATTTCTGAGGAGGAGTATGTGCTGAGTTCTTTGTCTTATGTGCTTTTAAAGATAGAAATTTTAGAAGAGGTCCCAGGAGAGAATATCAATATGATATTCATCAGCTTTCCAGGTGTGTCCTTTCAGGGTCATGGGCTCTACTGCTTGGTCAGTGCCAGGGGAAGAGGTAGTCATTAGTCAATGTCACTGTCCCAGATGTCAGACATGGAAGCATTTGTCTGTTTTTTGTTTGTTTTATGGATCTAGAACTGAAACGCAAATGAGACCTATATATAGTTGATATGGGTCAGAACCTCATCGTCTGGAGGCTTAATGATTGAAGGCTATTCTCCAGTCCTTATTTGTTCCCTCTTTAAGGAAGTCTAACCCACATGACTAGCAACATATCAGAGGAGGAAAGACCAGGTGAGGGCCCAAAACACATGGCCAATGATATTAAATGTCAAGGGGTCTAAACAGCATGACCAGCAATATTCTAGAGGAGGAAAGGTTAACCTGGAGGTGAGGTCCTTGTTTCCCCACTTGCACCCATTACTAGACAGCTGGGACTTTCCAGCCTGTTGATATTCTGTACCTGCCTATCATCCTTGCTCTGATCATGTCTGTATAACTTTCTACCACAGTACCTTTGACACAGAGTTCACCATGAAAAAAGGATCCATTGTGCCATTTCTTAGGAACACTATTTAACTGTACAGTTTGGTCTCTGCTTTTCTAAATCATTTTGAAAAGCCTTATGTAATGAATAATGCTAGATTTCTAATGGTTATTTCCTTTTTAAAGTGTATTTTATTGATTAAGCTATTATAATTGTCCCATTTTTTTCTCCCCTTTATCCCCCTCCACCCCAACCCCTTTCTCTTCAGAATTCCTTTCCCTCTTAGTTCATGCCTATGGGTTGTACATATAAGTTATTTGGCTTCTCCACTTCCTACACTATTCTTAACCCCCCCCCCTTAGTTTGCTCCTAACAGTTATGCTTCTTATTTCCAGTATCTTTTCCCCAATTAACCCCCTCCCCCTCCTCACCAATACTCCTCTATGTGATCTCCATTTCTATGATACTATTCCTGTTTCATTTGTTTGCTTAGTTTGTTTTTACTTTTGTTTTTAGGTTCAATTGTTGACAGTTGTGAGTTCATTTTCATTTTATTGTTCATACAATTGATTTTTTCTTAGATAAGTACCTTAACACTTCATATAATAAAGTCTTGGTGATGATGAACTCCTTTAACTTTCCCTCATCTAGGAAGCACTTGATCTTCCCTTCAATTCTAAATGAAAGCTTTGCTGGATGCAGACATCTTGGGTGTAGGTTCTTGATGTTCATGACTTTGAATATTTCTTTCCAGCTTCGTCTTGTTTGTAAGGTTTCTTTTGAGAAATCAGCTGATAGTCTTATGGGAGCTCCTTTGTAGGTAACTCTCTCCTTTTCTCATGCTGCTTTGAAGATTATCTTTACACTTTACTCTTGGGTAATTTCATTTTGATGTGTCTTGGTATATTCCTTCTTGGGTCCAACTCCTTTGGGACTCTTTGAGTGTCCTGGAATTGTACGTCTATTTCCTTCACCAGATGGGGGAAGTTTTCCTTCACTTTTCTTTCAAATTTGTTTTCAATTTTTTGCTTTTCCTGTCCTCCTTTTATCACCATTTTGATTTGAATGTTGGAATGTTTAAAATTGTCCCAGAGGTTCCTAATCTTCTCCTTCATTATTTAAGTTCTTGTTTCTTAATTCTGTTCTGGTCGAATGTTTATTTCTTACTTCTGTTACAAATAGTTGATGTGAGTCCTGATTTCTTTCACTTCACTATTCATTACATGGATATATTTTTTATTTCACTTTTCATAGCTTTCACTTCTTCCCTTATTTTGAATCTGTAGTTAGTCATTTCTGTGACCATATGACTTTCAGTGTTTTGAACTCTGCATCTGATAGGTTGGCTATCTCTTAGTGGCATGGTTCTTTTTGAGGAATTTTGATATGCTATTTTATTGGCCCATATTTCTTTGTCTTGGTGTACCTGTTACACTGAGATGGGTGGAGGCTTATGTATTCACCAGGATAGGGCAACCCACTTCACTGCATTGTTGCGCTGTATGTAGTGAAAGGGTCAGAGAGAGAACAATGCCACTTGCTTGGCTCTTACCGTGCTCTCAGTCACTTCCCTCACTACCCTCAAGCAACAACCCCCACAGGTTTTCAAAGCCACAGATTTTAAAGCTTTGTTTCCCCATGCTGGAACCCTGGGTTTGGGGGTCTGACTCACTCCCTAGTTGTTCCTCCCCATTTATGCAAACTTGAATATGGGACTATTTAGTAAGCAAGCCACTACCTTCACTGCCGAGTCTTCCAGCCATCTCATTGACAGGTGCCATCTCCTCCAGAGCTGCCCATCTGTAACCCTCTCACCAGTCTAGATTAATGTCTCTTCTTTAACTTCTTTGTTGTCAGACTTACATGCACTTTGATTTTCTGGCAGTGCGGAAACTTGCCCCCTCTCTTCTTTTTTTAATAGGTGTTCAATAAAGTGGTCTCAGCCCTGACTGGCATAGCTCAGTGGATTGAGTGCAGGCCTGCGAACCACACGATCGCGGTTCGATTCCCAGTCAGGGCACATGCCTGGGTTTCGGGCCAGTTCCCAGCAGGGGACATACCAGAGGCAACCATACATTGATATTTCTCTCTTTCTCTCTCCTTCCTTTCCCCTCTAAAGATAAATAAATAAAATCTAGGAAAAATTTAAAAAAAAATTTTTCCTCCCACAATTTACCCCTATCACATCAACCCCCAGCTCCCACCTCCAAGACTACTCCACTTTGTTTTTTTCTATGTGTCTTTTATACAAGTTTCATAATAACCCATCCCCTATTAACCCCTTTATGCCCTCAAAGTTATTCTCTTGTTACTGTCATTTTGTTCTGTTTCAATTATTCCAGTTATATTTTGCTTGTTTCTTTGTTTCATTGATTACCTTCCACTTACAGGTGAGATCAAATGATATTTGTCTTTCGCTGCTTGGCTTACTTCACTTAGCATAATGCTTTCCAGATCCATCCATGTTGTCATGAAAGAAAATAGCTCATTTGATTCTTTCTGATGCATAGTATTCCTTTGGGTAAATGTACCATAATTTTTTGATGCACTCATTTACTGGTGGGCACTTAGGTGGCTTCTGACACTTGCCTATTGTGAATTCTGCTGCTATGAATATTGGGAAGCATAGGTTCTTCTGAATTGGTGTTTCAGGGTTCTCAGGATATAAACCCCTCTGTGGAATGGGCAGATCAAAAGACAGTTTCATTTTTAGATTTCTGAGAAAATTCCATACTGTTTTCCACAGTGGCTATATCAGTCTGCATTCCCACCAACAGCATATTAGGGTTCTTTTTTCTCTAAATCCTCTCCAATACTTGTTTGTTGATTTGTTTACGATGGCCATTTTGACCAGTGTGAATTGATATCTCATTGTGGTTTTAACTTGCCTCTTTTGGATGGCTAGTGATATTGAGCATCTTTTCATATGTCTCTAAATCTTCTGTATGCCCACCTTGGAGAAGTGTCTGCTGAAGTCCTTTGCTCATTTTTTAATTGAATTGTCTCCTCAGAGTGGAGTCATGTGAAATCCTTGTATATTTTAGAGATCAAACCCTTGTACATGGTATAATTTACAAATATATATTTCCTATACAGTTGGTTCCCTTTTCATTTTGCTGATTATTTTTTAGCTGTGTGGAAGATTTTTAATTTAAGTCATATTTTCTTATTCTATCCTTTATGTCCCTTACTCCAAGAGACATATCGGTGAAATTATTGCTGTGTGGAATATCTGAGATTTTCCTCCCTATATTCTCCTCTGGGACTTTTATGGTGTGGTGACTTAGATTTAAGTCTTTTATTCATCTTTAGTTTATTTTTGTGCATGCATGGTGTAAATTGTTCGTCATTTTATTTTTTACATATATCTGTCCATGTCACCATTTGTTGAAGAGGATATTTTTACACAATTCTATAGTGCTACCTCCCTTATCAAATATTAATTGACCATAGAGACATGGATTTATTTCTGGGCTCTCTGTTCTGTTCCATTAATCTATATGTCTGGTTTTATGCCAGTACCAGATTGTTTTGATTACTGTGGCATTGTAATGTAGTTTTATGTCAGTTATTGTGACACTTCCTACTTCATTGTTCGTTCTCAAAATTGCTGCAGCTATTCAGGGTCATTTATGCTTCCAAATAAACTTTTGAATGTTTGTTCCATATTTTTAAAATGTGTCAGTGGTATTTCTTAAATATTGTATTTATTTTTAGATAGAGGGGAAGGGAATGAGAAAGAGAGGGAAAGAAAAATTAATGTGTGGTTGCCTCTCATTTGTCCCCTACTAGGGCCTTGGCTCACAACCCAGACATGTGTACTGAGTAGGAATCAAACTGGTGACCCTTTAATTCTCAGGTCCACTATCATTCCACTGAGCTACACCATCCAGGGCTGCTATTGGTATTTTGATAAGATTGCATTGAATCTTTAAATTTTGGGGGGTGATATGTACATCTTGATGATGCTAATTCTTCCAATCAATGAACGTAGTACATGCTTCCATTTGTTTTTCCCTTAATTTCTTTCTTCAGTGGTGTGTAGTTTTCTGAGTACAATTCTTTAATCTCCTTGGTTTGGTTTATTCTTAGGTGCTTTATTTTTCTTGTTATTATAGCAAATGGGATATTTTTCTGGTTTCTCTTTTTGATATTTTATTGTTGGTATAAGAAAATGCCTTGAAATTCTAATTACTGACTTTGTATCCTGCTGTTTTGTCTAATACAATTATTATGTGAGTAGCTTTTTGATGGAGTCTATAGGGTTTTCTATGTACAGTATTATGTTATCTTCATGCAATGACAGTTTTTCTNAATTGTAGCCACTATAGGGATTGTAGGTTCCGCTGCTGTAGGGGCGGGGGCTTTCATACAAGGGGAGCTCAACCTCAGGCAATTATCCCAAACTTTCTCAAAGGACATATCCCTCCTACAAGATCAAATAATATATCTAGAGCACCAAGTAGACTCCCTTGCTGAAGTAGCCTTACAGAATAGGAGAGGACTAGACCTCCTCCTCCTCCAGCAAGGTGGGTTATGTGCTGCATTAGGAGAAGAATGTTGTTTTTATGCTAACCACTCTGGAATAATTAAAGAAAATATCAAAACACTCACCAAAAGGTTAAAAGATAGAAATGGAGAAGAAGAAAGTTCTAATTGGTATGAATCTATGTTCAAAACGTCCCCTTGGCTAACCACCCTTATATCGGCCATTGCTGGACCACTCCTAGTACTCTTATTAGTGGTCACAATTGGACCTATTATCTTAAATAAAGCACTTGCTTTCATCAAGGAGAGAATAGAAATAGTTAAGCTAATGGTACTCTCCCAACCATACGCCATCCTCCCAAGTGATGAAGAATCAAAGGTTTGACATACCCCCCAAAAGAAAACGGGGGAATGTTGGGAACAAGAACAATGGCCTCAGCCCCAAGGAGCCTGAAACCCTAGAAGAGACCCTGTAAGCCAATAATCTGCCTCTGTGCCAAAAAAAAAAAAAACAAGCCTGCTTTATGACCTGTATATAAGGACTTAGCTGTAAGCACTAGGCGTGAATCCCTGACGAGCCCCCAGTGGGCACAGCGTCTCTGGAGGGATCGCCCCTGCACAGGTTAAACTTGGCCAATAAATTAACATCTTTGAATCCCTGAAAGTCTCCGATATTTGTTCTCGTGGTTGGTGGATCTAACAGTTCTTTCTCAAAATTGCTGCAGCTATTCAGGGTCATTTATGCTTCCAAATAAACTTTTGAATGTTTGTTCCATATTTTTAAAATGTGTCAGTGGTATTTCTTAAATATTTTATTTATTTTTAGATAGAGCGGAAGGGAATGAGAAAGAGAGGGAAAGAAACATTAATGTGTGGTTGCCTCTCATTTGTCCCCTACTAGGGCCTTGGCCCACAACCCAGACATGTGTACTGAGTAGGAATCAAACTGGTGACCCTTTAATTCTCAGGTCCACTATCATTCCACTGAGCTACACCATCCAGGGCTGTTATTGGTATTTTGATAAGACTGCATTGAATCTTTAAATTTTGGGGGGTGATATGTACATCTTGATGATGCTAATTCTTCCAATCAATGAACGTAGTACATGCTTCCATTTGTTTTTCCCTTAATTTCTTTCTTCAGTGGTGTGTAGTTTTCTGAGTACAATTCTTTAATCTCCTTGGTTTGGTTTATTCTTAGGTGCTTTATTTTTGTTGTTATTATAGCAAATGGGATATTTTTCTGGTTTCTCTTTTTGATATTTTATTGTTGGTATAAGAAAATGCCTTGAAATTCTAATTACTGACTTTGTATCCTGCTGTTTTGTCTAATACAATTATTATGTGAGTAGCTTTTTGATGGAGTCTATAGGATTTTCTATCTACAGTATTATGTTATCTTCATGCAATGACAGTTTTTCTTCCTCTTTTACACTTTGGATTTTTTTTGGGGGGGGGTTGTTGTTGTTGTTTTAATTTATTTAATTATTTTTCAAGTACAGTTTTCTGTCTATTAATCCCATTCCATCCCACCCCCGTGTTCCCCCTCCCTCCCATTTTCACCCTTCTCAGTTGTTGTCCATGTATCCTTTATATATGTTCCTTTAAATCCCTCCCCTATTTCCCCTGAAATTCCCTCCCCTCTCCCCTCTGGTCACTGTCAGCCTGTTCTCTATTTCAGTGTCTTTGGTTATATTTTGCTTGCTTGTTTGTTTTGTTGTTTAGCTTCCTGTTAAAGGTGAGATCATATGGTATGTGTCCTTCAACACCTGGCTTATTTCACTCAGCATAACGCTTTCCAGTTCCATCCATTTTTGTGTTTTTTTTTTAAATATTTTATTACTATTTTTATTTTGTCAAGTACAATTGCCTCCATTTCACCCCACAACTTCCTCTCACCACAGGCATCCCCACTTCATACCTTCTATCCTACCCCCCCCTTGGGTTTGTCTATGCATCCTTTACTCATATTCTTAACAACCCTACCCCATTTTCCCCCAATTATGCCCTCCCACCTTCCCTCTGGTAAGTGTCAGTTTGTTGTTAATTTCAATGTCCCTGGTTATGTTTGCTTCTTTGTTTTGGTTATTAGATTTCTCCTATAGGTCAGATCATATGGTATTTGTCTCTCACTGCCTGGTTTATTCCATTTAGCACAATCCTCTTCAGATCCATCCATGCTGTCCCAAAGGGTAGGAATTCTTTCTTTCTTCCTGCTATACAGTATTCTACCATATATATATATATATATATATATATATATATATATATATATATCACACTTTTTTTGACTCAGTCATTTACTGACAGCCACCTGGGTTGCTTCCAGCACTTGGCTATTGTAAATTGTGCTGCTATGAACATTGGTGTGCATGGGTTCTTTTGAATTGGTATTTCAGTTGCCTTAGGGTATTGTACCAGCAGCAGAATGCCAGATCCAAAGGTAGTTCCGTTTTTAGATGTCTGAGGAAATTTCATATTGTTTTCCACATTGGCTGCACCAGTTTGGATTCCCACCAACAATGTACTAAGTTTCCCTTTGCTCCACAACCTGGCTAGCAGATGTTTGTTGATTTGGTTATCATGGCCATTCTGCAAAATCTGAGGTAGTAGTAATATTAATTTTCATCTCTCTGATTGATGCCTTTTACTTATTTTTCTTGTCTGATCTTAGCAGCCAGGACTTCCAATCCTATGTTTGAATAAAAGCGGTAAAAACAAACATCCTTGTTTTCTTCCCCATCATAGTGGAAATGCTTTCAGTTTTGAGTTTTGACTATGATGTTTGCTGTAGTTTTTTCATAGATGACCTTTATTTTGTTGAGGCATGCTTCCTCTAGTCCCACTTTGTGGAGTGTTTTTATCATAAATGGGTGCTGAACCTAGTCGAATGCTTTTTCTGCATCTCTTTATATGATCATGTGATTTTAATATTTCCTTTCGTTGATGTAATAAATTACATTTATTGCTTTGTGAATATTGCACCATCCTTTCATCCCTGGGGTAGATTCCACTTGATCACATTCTATTATCTTTTTAATGTATTGTGGTATGTCATTTGTCAATATTTTGCTGAGAATTTATCATCTATGGTCATTAGTGACATTGGCCTCTTGTTATGTTTCTATGTTGTGTCTTTATCTGGTTTTTGGGTTAAATGATGATGGCTTCATGAAAAGAGCTTGAGAGTCTCCAGTATTCTTGGATTTTTTGAAATAGCATGTGAGGAATAGGAATTAGCTGTTCCTTAAATATTTTGTAAAATTCGCCCATGAAGCCATCCAATCCAGGGCTTTTGTGTGCTAGGGGTGTTTTGGTTATTGCTTTGACTTTGCCAGCTGTTATTAGGCTGTTCAGGCTTTCTGCTTCTTCTTCTTTGAGTTTTGAAAGATGATATTATTCTATTATTTTGTTCATTTCATAAAAGTTTTCAAATCCCTTGGCATGTAGTTCTTCATAATAATTTTTTTACAATCCTTTATATTTCTGTCATATCAGTTGTAATCTCTTCTTTTTCACTTTTCATTGTATTTATGTGGGTCCTGTCTCTTCTTTTCCTGATGAGTCTACTTATAGGTGTGTCAATTTTGTTTATCTTTTCAAAGAACCAGCTCTAGAATTTATTGATCCTTAGACTTGTTCTTTTTGTCTGTGTCATTTAACTTTTTTCTGACCTTTATTAGTGCTTTGACTTGCTGTGCACTTTGTTATTGTTTCTTCAGTTAGTGTAGATGTAGGGTTAAGTTGTTTATATAACATTTTTTAGGTTGGCCTATATCACTATCAAATTATTTATCAGTGGTGTCTTCACTTGTTTCATAAGTTTTGGACTGCTATGTGTTTTTTTCATTTGTTTCCAGAAACTTTATGATTCTTTCAGTGATCTCATTATTGACCTATTTATTGTTTAATAGTATGCTATTCAATATTCACAAATTTGTGTGTATTTGAGTTGTTTTTTTTTTCCCCTTGAGTTTGGTTTCTTGTTTCAGTCCCTCATTGTCTGAGAAAATTTCTGGTATGATTTAAATTTTCTTGAATTTGTTGAGGCTGGTTTTGTGTGCTGTTATGTGGTCTATCTTTGAAAATGTTTTATGTGCATTTGAAATGAATGTGTACTTTGCCCCTTTGAGAAGAATGGTTTTATACATATCAATTAAGTTTATTTGATCTAGGGTATTGTTCAATGTTGCAGTATCCTTGTTGATGTTTTCTTTGGAAGATCTAACCATTTTATCAAAAATGGTTAAAATAGTGTGGTGTTAAAATTTTCCTAGTATAAGTGTGTTGCTGTGTATGTATGTCGCAAAGTCTTCCAAGATTTTCCTTATATATTTTAGTGCCCCTTTGTTGGGTACATATATGTGATAATGTTTATGCCTTCTTCATTGATTATTTACTTGAGTATTATGAAGTGTCCCTCTGTGTCTCTTTTTATGGACTTCTTTGTGAAGCCCATTTTTTGTAATATAAATGTTGCTACTCTCTTTTTTACTGTCTATTTGGTTAGCGTATTTTTTCAACACTTCACTTTCAGTCTGTGTAGGTCTTTTGTTCTGAGGCGGGTCTCTTGTAGGCAGAATATATGTGAGTCATGATTTCTTAACCATTCAGCTGACTTTTGTCTTTGATTGGAATACTTAATCCATTTACATTTTAAGTTCTTATTGATAGGTACTCACTCATTTTCCTCTTTGTTCCTGTGTTCCTCTCTCTCTCACTGTTTTACTTCCTCTTTTTCAGCCATTGTTTTAGCACATCTTGCAATGCAGGTTTGGTGGAATTGTATTCTTTCAGTCTTATTTTTTTTCTGGGAAACTCTTTATTTTACTTTCCATTTTAATTGAGAGCCTTGCTGGGTAAAGTGGCCTTGGTTGCAGGCCTTTGTTTTTTATTACTTGGAATATTTCTTGCCATTCTTTTATGGTTTGCAGCTTTTCTATCATGAAATCAGCTGCTAGCCTCATCAGCGCTCCTTTGTATGTTACTTTTTGTTTTAACCTTGCTACTTCTAAAATTCTCAGTTTGTTTTTAAAACTTGGCATTCTAATTATGATGTGTCTTGGAGTAGTCCTCTTTGCATTAGCAGTCCTCAGACCTTTCATGCTTCTTGAACTTGAGTGGTTTTATTCTTCTCCAAATTCAGAAAGTTTTCTGTCATTGTTATTTTCAAACACGGTTTCTATCTCTCCTTTTCTTCTCCCTCTGGTATTTCTATGATTCAAAATTTGTTGCATTTCATGTTGTCTTGCACCCCCCTTAAGCTATGTTCATATTTTTTAACCTTTTTTTCTTGCAGTACCTCTACCTGTGCATTTTTTTCTACCTTGTTTTCCAGCTCAATAATTCTGTCCTCCACTTCATGCTTCCTGATTGTAATTTCTTCTAGTGTATATTTTTATTTCAGAGATCTTGTTCTTTATTTCTTCCTGTTTCTTTTTATAGGTCCTCTTTCCTTTTTCATACTATTGTAGTTGTCACTCAGTTCCTTGTATTTAGTTCTTCAGCATACTTATAAACACTCTTTCAGATTCTATATCTGATCATTTGCTTATCTTTATTTCATGTATTTCTTTTAGTGGGGAGTCTTTCATTCCTTTTCATTGCAGGTTTTTTCTTTTCTCCCCACTTTAGGTGAGACTTTTATTTTTTTCCCTGTGATTCCTGATGCTCTGCTTTGCTAATTGTTTTCATAGATCAAAGCTCTATTGTTGGATTGTTCTGGGACTTGGGTTCATCTACTTGTCTGAATGCTCTAGGGTTGCCCTTTCTTTCATTTGAGTGAGTTTTCCTGTTGTACTTGTGTTTTACCTATTAGTGGCTCCTTTGTTGGGGTCTCCCCTCCAGAGTACTTTCTGGCATGCAGAGCTCCCACCTTATGTTATATGTAATCAGGGGCTGGTCAAAGATGAAAGAAATGGATTAGACAGCAGGAAAGTATTTTGTGGAATTTATAGTACCGAAATGTAGGGAACAGATAGGAAACTCTTTGAATAAGTACAACAATAATCATGATACTTCATCCAACTACATACTTTTTGTAAAAGGTAAAAAAGAGATTAGACTCCTGTTATAGGGGTAAAAGAATGTGAGCTCACTCCAGAAAACAGAGTGTTTATGTGAGGTTGGATGGTGAGCTATAGTGAGAGTAATGGATGGACACTTGGCTTAGTGTGTGAGAGAATAAAATTAATCACAACAGTAGTAAATCTCAGGAATATAGTGAAATGGCCAAGTCCAGGGAGAGATGCTATGTAGTATTTACAATAATACAGAACAACAATTATTTATGATAATATGGGAACCACAATATGACAAGAAATATGTGATCTGAATAAACAGGATAAAAATGTAAAAGACCAAGAGGAGTGTGTTATTGGAATGTGAGTGAGTTGAAAGAATAAAAATTAAAATATAATATGAAAAAAGAGAAAAAGGAAAACCAGTCAAATGATACAATTAAACAAACAAAAAAAAAAGAACATTAGAGAGGGGAAACATTATTATCAAGTATAAGAAATAAAAATATAGCCCTGGCTGGTGTAGCTCAGTGGATTGAGCACAGGCCTGCGAACCAGTGGATCGCAGTTCAATTCCCAGTCAGGGTACATGTCTGGGTTGCAGGCCAGTTCCCTGCAGGCCAACTCCCAGCAGGGGGCGCAGGAAAGGCAACCATACATTGATGTTTCTCTCCCTCTCTCCTTCCCCTCTAAAGATACATAAATAAATAAAATCTTAAAAGAAAAATTAAAAAAAAAAGAAATAAAAATATAGCCCTGGCTGGTGTAGCTCAGTGGATTGAGCGCGGGCCTGCAAACCACAAGATCATGGTTTGATTCCCAGTCAGGGCACATACCGGGGTTGCAGGCCAGTTTCCAGCAGGGGACTCACAAGAGACAACCATATATTGATATTTCTCTCCTTCCCTTCCCTTCTGAAGATAAATAAATAAAATCTTTTAAAAAAAGAAATAAAAAATAAAAATAAAAAAAGAAATAAAAATATAGAAAAATAATAAAAATGAACAATAAACTTTAAGTTCTGTAGGATATCAAAGTGAGATTTGTCTCAGTTTCTCACTTGTTGGTATTCGCCTTAAGATATCTCTCTGGATCTGTTTTGGTTCTTTCGCAGTTCCAGATATTACTGTCTCACACTTGCGGAAAAGAAAAAAAAAGGAAGGGGAAAAAAAGCCTCCTGCTGACTTTAAACATTCTAAGCCAATTCTGCTGGTCTTCCTGGATGCTTTGGGCAGAGGGAGGGATGGGCTTCACTTTTTTTCTTTCCTGTGGTTTTGTGAAGATGGGAGCTAGTTCTGGGCTGCAGTATTCTCAGGTGACCAGCCTTCATTCCAGGCCTTAAGAATGCTGTAGGATCCTCACTGTCCCTCTGCACAAGGCCAAGGTTGGTGCCTTTAATCCACCATGTTGTTCTGCCCGTGAGGTTCCCTGACTAGGAATAACTCACACTCTACCTCCTCCCTCTTTGATGGCTTGGGTGCTGTGCATTCTCAGAGTCCCCGAAGGATAGTTTAGTTATCCTATTAAATTAAGTCTCTCAAAGACTGCTGTCTCTCTGAGCTCCTGCAGCACTTCTTTGGTCAGTTCCTGAGGCACCCCGATTAAGAGCAAATCATGCCCCTCCTCCTCCCATTTCACTGGCCCAGCTGCTGCATGAGTGTTCCTTAAACAGCAGCTGAGAGCATTTTTTAAATTCCCCCCTTTTTTGTGTCAGGCATTGTTAACAAGCACCTGGCTTTTCACACAGGCAAATTTTCTGACTAGTCCAAGACTAATCATGCCAGGTTTGGCCATGGCCCAAATATTCTACCTTCTCCAGGTGTCACCAGGTTTCCCAATTTATTTGGTACTGTTCCAGCCAGCAAACACAGTCCCAGTGGGGGAACACTGACATTGTGCATCTCCCATTCCACGTTTATTCCCCCACCTAGTGACTTTAAGCATCCAGATCTCTATTGGTATGAGGATGCCTTCTTTGATCTGGTAGGGGAGGGTGCTGTGAAGTTACAGTTGCTGATCTGGATCTCCTCCAAACCTTTTGTGGCAGTCTCCAACCCTGGCTCCTGGTGTCAGGTTGGGAAATGCAGCGGCCTTGGTGCCTGTGCAGATCTCAGGGACCTTACCATCCCAAAGCAATCTTCTTACCACCTGTTTTTCAATGTTCTCTGCAATTTTGACTTCCATACTTTATATAAGCTAGGGTTTTGCTGGCTGCTCACTCTGTTCTTCAGAAGGCTGGCTAAGTGTTCCAATCGGGTGTGCCAGCAAGTGGGTTTAGCTTCCACCTAACTTGCCACTATCTTTTTGGTACAAGGTGCAGCAAAGGCGGGGAGGGCAAAAAAAGATTTGGAATGGTGTCCAGAACTCAAAATGTATAGGAATATTGGAGAGACATATAAGATGTCCTCACCCCTTCCCCCCACTAGTGTGAGTTGGAGGAAGAGATACATGGAGCAGGAACATGCAGGGCTGTTTTGTACAGCCACAACCTTGCAGCTAATCCATGGCATGGTCATTTAACATATCTATAGCCTTGGGTGGGTCACTTGGATATGTTAAATGGCTGTGGCCAGGCTTGGAGCTAGGGGAATGAAGTCACTTCTCCTCAAGATGTAACTGGGGGCAGGTCCCCCAAGTTATGGTGCCTGTGTGGAACCTTGGAGAGGATTGGCTCTAGGACATGTGGCCATACCTGCCCAGACTAATGATAGCAGCCCAGTAAACTTGTAATGATACAGAAATATTGGCAGGTGTAACTGATTGTGGGAGGAGTTGGAAATAGGGGTACAGAGGAAGATTGACGTGGGGATTTAAACCCAGACATGGCAGCCATTGGGGGAGAGCCACATGGTTTCAACAGAGTTAAGACCTCCTCTTGGCCAGGGGAAGGGAGAGCCACGTGGTTTCAGCAGAGTAAGGGTCCCCTCTTGGCCAGGTGAAAGAGAGAGCCATGTGGTTTTGGCAGAGTGCAGACCCCCTCTTTCCCAGGTGAAAGGGAAAACCATGCAGCTTTGCCAGAATGGCGATCCCTGCAGCCGTGAAGAAGAAAGACATGCACTTTTGGTGGAGTGTGGACCCCTGCAGCTTTGGTAGAAGAGGCCCACGAAGCTTTGGGGTGCTCCCTTTGGCCTAGTGGCCTAGAAAGCAGGAGAGACTTTGACTGGAACTTGATACAAAGAACTCTTGCCAGTGGAAGGTGCTGCATGACTTTGGATTAATTGGAGATCCTACCTGGATGGTCAACACAGCTGATGATACCAGTGGCCTGGAAAAATGGACCTGTGCACTTTTCCTGATTTATGGTACCCAGAGTTAGGACAGGAGGAGAAGGGAGCGGTGTGTGTGTGTGTGTGTGTGTGTGTGTGTGTGTGTGTAGGTGTATACCCTAAAGGACTTTGATATTTTAATGGAGGCATTAGGCCTGAATAGCATTAAATAAACATTTTGTTTCCTTTCCGCAAATCTCTGCATTGAGAGATGGCCTTCCAATTGGCAGCAGACAGATGAGCCCAGTAGGTGTTAGTATACCATCCTTGGGAGGGGCCCCTGTTTTCTGTAACAATCTTTGGCATCCTTCAGTGGACCAATTACTGCGCCCCCCGCAACATTTTGACTTCTCTTCCTCAACATTTCTGCATTTAGGAACCCACCTAGGTGGCACCAACTTTGATTCCCAAAAGGAACAAACAGTACATCTGATCACTACTGCTTAGACCTGCTGAAGAGATTGAGAAGGAAAGCAAGACTTTTTATCAACAAAACAAACAAGCAAGCAAAATATAACCAGAGGCATTGAAATTAAAAACAAAGTGGCAGAAACCAGAGAGAAAGCAGAAAGGGATAATGTGGGGAAAGGGAGGAACAGTTTTCAGGAACAACTACAAAGGACACATGGGCAAGACCAAAGGTGGGTAGAATCAACTGTGGGAAATGGGGATGGCTGGGGTGGGGGGCATGGAGAGGGGAAAATGGGAGCAATTGTACTTGAACAACAATACAAGAAAAGGAAAGGAAAACGAAAAAATCAAACAAGCCAAAAAGAAAAGGCAGTATGACTCTGGAAGAATTTCAGAAGCTCTGCCAAAATATTTGAAAACCAGAGTTAAATGGACAAATTTGTAGTAAAATATAATCTATCAGAACTGAATGAAAATGAAGCAGAAAGCCTGAACAGTGATAAGTGTTGGTGAAATTGAAGCAGTAGTGAAAAAACTCCAGGCATACAAAAGCCCTGAACTGTATGGTTTCACAGGAGAATTTTACAAAACACTTAAGGAAAAGCTTACCCCTATCCTTTTTAGAATATTTTTAAAAAATCAAAGAAGAGGGAAGTCCCCCAAACTCTTTTGTGAGGACAGTATCATCCTAATTCCAAGAACAGATAAAGATACAATGAGGGAAGAAACTACAGGAAAATATTGATGATGAACATAGGTGCTGAAATCCTTAAAAGACTACTGGAAAAACACATCCAGTAATACATTAAAAAGATCATACACTATGAACAAAGTGGGACTCACCCCACAGATCCAAGGATGGTACAATAAGCAAAATCAATAAACATAATACATCATAAAAACAAAAGGAACAAAAAAATCACATAGTGAGTTAAATAGATGCAAAAAAGCATTTGGTGATATACAGTACCATTTATGATAAAAACACTCAGCAAATTGGGAGTACAGGAAACAACCTCAACATCATAAAGGTCATATATGAGGAACCTACAGTCAACATCATACTCAATGGGCAAAAACTAAAAGCTTTCCTAGTAAAATCTGAAACAAGACAAGAATGCCCACTTTCAACACTTCTGTTTAACACAGTATTGGAAATTATAGCCATAGCAACCAGACAAGAAGAAGAAATAAAAGGCATCAACATTGGAAAGATACAAGTAAAACTGTCCTTTTTTCATATGATATGTTGGTGTACATAGAAAACCCTATGGATTGCACCAAAAAAACTACTTGACCAAATAAGTGAATTTGGGAAAACAGCAGCATTCAAAGTCAATATGTAGAAATTGAGGTCATTTTTATACACCAACATTGAAATATCAGACACACAAGTTAGGAAAAGTTTTATTTGCTATAGCAATAAGAAAAATAAAGTACCTAGGAATAAACCTTACCAAGGTGGTAAAAACTTGTATTCAGAAAATTACACAACACTGAAGAAATACATTAAGGAAAACAAAAATAAGTAGAAGCATGCACTATGTTCAAATGTTTTTTTCTTAAGACAAGGGTGCCTGCTTTGACCACTTTTACTCAATACACTTTTATACTACTGGAAATTGAAACCATAGTGATAGACAAGAAAAATACATGAAAGTTATCCAATTTGTATAGGAGGAAGTAAAATGGAAATTATTCTCAGACAGCATGATACTGTACACAAAAACCCCCATAGTCTATGCTAAGAAACTACACAGCTGAGTAAGTGAATTTGGCACAGTAGCAGGATATAAAGTCAATATCCACAAGTAAATGGCATTCTTGTACACTCACAATAAATTATCAAAAATAAAAATAAAAATAGAGAAAAATTTCCATTTACTACAGCAACAGAAATAATAATGTACCTAGGATAAGTTTAATCAAGGATGTAAAAGACTGTTTTTAGAAAACTACTGAAGAAAATTGAGGAAATTCTAAATAAATGGAAGCATATACTATGTTCATGGGTTAGAGAATTAACATGAATATAAAGTCCATGCCATTCAAAGCAATCTTTAGATTCAATACAATTACTATTAAAATCCCAATGGCATATTTCACAAGTCTAGAACAAATATTCCAAAAATTTACATGGAAGCAAAAATTTTTGAATAGTCTCAGCAATCCTGAGAAACAAGAACAAAGTGGTAGGGACCACAACACTGATATTAAACTACACTATAAGGTCACTGTAATGAAGACAGTGTGGTACTGGCATAAAACAGACACCTAAATCAATGAAATAAAATAGAGAGCCCAGAAATAAGTCAATATTTCTCTGGTCAATTAGTATTTGACAAAGGGGGCAGGTGCATATACTAGAGAAAAATTAACCTCTTCAGTAAATGGTGTTGAGAGAACTGGACAGATACATGCAATAAAAATGAAGCTAGACCATCAACTTACACTATTCACCAGAATAAACTCAAAATGCATAAAGGGCTTAAATATGGGTTGTGACACCATAAAAGTTCTAGCAGAAAACAAAAACAGTAAAATGTGAAACCTCCTATATAGCAATACTTTTCCTGATATATGTCCTAGGGCAAAGGAAATGAATGAAAAATAAACCAATGGGACTACATCAAATTAAAAGTTTCTGTGTGGCTATTGAAGCATCATTAAAATGAATGAAGGGAACCATCTGTAAGGGAACCAACTGTATGGAAGAATGTATTAGGCAATTTGACAAGTGCTTAACCTACAAGATGCATACAGAACTCATATGACTCAATAAAAAGAGGGGAAAAACAATTAAAAATAGGCAAATAATCTAAATAGACACTTCTCCAAGGACTTATAGATGGCCCATAGACATATGAAAAAGTGCTCTACAACCTAGCCCACAGAAAGATGCAAATTAGATATCACCTCACACATTTTGAATAGCTAACTTAAAAAAATTCTTTAACTGGAACATAATCAGTAAAAGAAAAAAGCAAACAAAATATAATCAGAGTCATTGAAATTAAGAACAATCTAACAATAGCCAGAGGGAAGGGGAAAGGGGACAGTAGGGAAAAGGGTTTTCAGGAACTACCATAAAGGACACATGGATAAAACCAGAGGGAGGGTGGAAACAAGGGAGGGAGGTGGGTTTGGCTGGGGTAGGGAGGAGGAGTGGTGGGGAGAAAATGCAGACAACTGTAATTGAACAATAATAAAGTAATTAAAAATAAGTAAATAAATAATCAACAAACAGCCCTCACTGGTGTGGCTCAATGGATTGAGCGCTGGCCTGTAAACCAAACAAAATGTCACTATAACAGGGTATAGCCAAAGGGGGACCCCAAATAGAGATTTTGAATGGGGTCCAGAACTCAAGGTCTCCAGGAAATATTAGAAAAATATATAGGATGTCCTCCCCTCTGCCCCGCACAGGTTTGAGTTGGGGGATGAGATATATGAAGCAGGAACATGCAAAGCTATTTTGTACAGCAACAGCTTTGCAGCTAACATCTGGCATGGTCATTTAACATATCTATAACCTCCAACTGGTTTCATAGACATGTTAAATAGCTGTGGCCATGCTTTGAGCCAGGGGGATGGAAGTGACTTCCACCCAAGATGTAACTGGGAGGCAGCTCCCCCTTATTACAGTGCCTGAATGAGAGCTTGGAGAATATTGGCTCCATGCCATGGGGCCACACATGCCCAGACTTACGATGGCAACCCAGTAAAGCTGGAAGAATACAGGAATGCTGGCAGGTGTAACTGATTGTAGGAGGAGTCGGAAATGGGGCTGCAGAGGAAGATTGGCACTGGGCTTTAAACCCAGGCTCAGCAGCCATGCCGGGAGAGAACCATGTGGCTTTGGCAGAGTGGGTACCACGTGGCTTTGGGGTGCTCCCTTTTGCCACATTGCTTAGGAAGCAGGAGAGACTTTGCCTGGAAGAAAAGGGGTGAGAAAACTCTTTCTGGTGGGCTATGAGAAGGTGCCACATGGCTTTGGATTAACTGGAGATCCTGGCTGGTGACACAGCTGATGGTGCTGGGAGCCTGAACCATGGACTTCTAGTTCTTTTCTTAAAATATGCTACCCCAGACTAGGGCAGAGGGAGAAGGAAGGAGTGTGTGTGCCTGTGGGTATCCTAAAGAACTTCAAAATTTTAATGAAGATCTTACGTCAGTACTGTAAGTCTGTATAGCTTTAAATAAATATTCCCTTTCCTTTTCACAAATCTCTGACAGTCAGAGATGTCTTTCCTTTGGCATGGGCATAGCAAACCTAGTGGGGGGTCATTTTGGCAATAGCGTATCATACACCCCCCTGCTTGGGCCTGTTCTATAACCTCACCAGTTTGATTCCCACTCAGGGGACATGTCTGGGTTGTGGGGCCGGTCCCCAGTATGGGGTGTGCGAGAGGCAACCACACATTGATGTTTCTCTCCATCTCTTTCTCCCTCCCTTCCTCTCTGTCTAAAAATAAATAAATAAATAAAATATTTTTTAAAAAACAATGAACCAGTGCTGGAGAAGGAGAAGGAGAAGAGGGAATCTGAGTGCACTTTTGGTGGAATAGCAGACTTGTGCAGCTACTTGTGCAGGTTGGAATTTTTCAAAAAAATTAAAAATAGAACTGCCTTATTACTCAGGAATTCCACTGCTGGTAATATACTAAGAATGCTGAAACACCAATTCAAAGGAACTTATGCACCCTTATGTTTACAGTAGCACTATTTACAATAGTCAACTGTTGGAAACAGCCCAAGTGTCCATCAGTAATTGAGTGGATTAAAAAACTGTGGCACATTTACACAATGCAATGCAATGCAGCAGAGATAAAGAAGGAGCTCCTATCATTTGCAACAGCATGGATAGAACTGGAGACTATTATGCTAAGTGATATAAGCTAGTTGGTGAAAAATAAATACCATATGACATCACATGGCTGGAATCTAATTAACAAACTAAACTATGAGAAAAATAGAACCAGAGACATGGAAATATGGAAGAGACTGATAGTTGTGGGAGGGTGGAATGAAGGAAGAAAGGGAAAGAGATTAGTCAAAAAATATGCATGAAGAACTTATGGACATGGACAATAGACAAGTGATTGACTGTGGGAGAGAGGGGTGGTCTGAGTGGAAGGATCAAAAGGGAAAATAATCAGGACAACTGCAATATAATAAACAATTTTTAAAGGACAAAAGAAAAAGTAAAATCAACATGTAAAGGCTTCTCCTTCTAAACACCTTTATCTCTATCTTAGAATGTTACATATGCAAAAACAATATTTTACATTTCATTCAGGGCATTTACATTGATATCATGATATTTGCAGTTGACTATACATCTCTGAACACTTTAAAACACTTTCAAATGCTGATGCTGCTTCAGTTACTGAAGTTTTAATAAAAATATTTTTCAGAACATCTTAAATAATGTGTATAATTCCTTTTATGTGGTTAGTTGTAGAATCTCCCACAAATTTTATCAGCTGTTAAATGTTTTAAAAAACTTTGAAATTATCTAGGTTTACCAACTGAAAATAAATCATGATATAGTTTTGAAGTTTTTATGCCAGTGTAGCCTTCATTTTTTCATAAGCAGTATTGACTCTAAGTATTGAGTAATTTTAACTCATTGGAAAATAATCAGTAAGTCAATCTCTCTCTCTCTCTCTCTCTCTCTCTCTCTTGTTTTTCAGGACTTCTGCTATAGAGCAGCTTGCAAGATGCTGAAACCCCCAGGTTTATTCTACAATTATGTAACAATTGTATGATTCTTTCCGAACAAGTTCTTCCTAGTGAAACTGTTGTAAATTAATCTAAAAATACCCAAATTATAGTTTAAGTGATTTAAAATAGTTTACATTTTGCACTCTGCTGAAGAAAGTAGTCATTATGCCATGTATTCCAAATTGTCTCCTTGAAAATGTGCTGTCTACATCCCCATAGAGCTTGTGCACATTTTTTAAATAAATGCATTTTATAGGAAACAGCTATTCTTTTAAGGCATGGACATCATGTTTTCAAAACTCAGAATGAAAACTACATGACAGTGTAAGTATATTCACCCAGTGCACATGAACAGTAAGTACCTAAAAATATTTTTGAACATCAGCCCAGTTGTACTTCTCATGCAAATTTGTAAAAAGAGGGTAGCCTAAACTTTGACAGTGTGTGGGTCACAAGGCCATTTCACTATCATGACCAAATATTATTATTTTTGTTTTATCTATTTATTTAATTATTTTTCGAGTACAGTTTTCTATTACTCCCATCCCATCCCACTCCCCATGCTTCCCCCTCCCATTTCCACCCTTCTCAGTTGTTGTCCATGTATCCTTTATATATATTCCTCTAAATCCCTCACCTATTTCCCCTGAAATTCCCTCCCCTCTCCCCTCTTGTCACTGTCGCCTGTTCTCTATTTCAGTGTCTTTGGTTGTATTTTGCCTGTTTGTTTGTTTTGTTGTTTAGCTTTCTGTTAAAGATGAGATCATATGGTATGGGTCCTTCAACAGTTGGCTTATTTCACTGAGCATAATGCTTTCCAGTTCCATCCATGCTGTTGAAAAGATAGGAGCTCCTTCTTTCTTTGGATACAACTAAGTGTGATGGGTAGC
>NW_028078517.1:0-581 GCF_014824575.4 Sturnira hondurensis | reverse complement strand
TATTACCCCATTTTACAGGTGGCAAAACTGGGCCACCAAGAAATGAAGACACACATTTTTGAACCTCCTACAGAACCAGCAGTTGCCAGAGGACATGCTTGCAGATGCCCAGGGGCAAGCAGGCACCACTTTGGGGAGCTCTGCCCTGAGAGGCAGAGAGCGCCCCATGGATAAGCACCAGCCAGCAAAGAGTTCAGGGCCCTTGGGGACCACTAGGAGGACACAGACCTGAACGGTCTCTCCTGCTGGAGGGAGGGGGCCACCGAAGACCACCTTGACTTGGTGTCATTTTTGTTTGGTTCTAGGTGGTTCAGAAAGCTTTCCTGGTGCTTCCCAGGAGGACAGGCACCGGCCAGCAGGAGGCAACAACTAGTGTGGAAACCTAAAAGAGGAAGAGGAGGGGAAAGGGGTGCTAAAAGGAGAGAGGATAAACCAGGCTGAAAAAGAGATGGAGGTTCTCGGCCCTGGTTGGTGTAGCTCAGTGGATTGAGCGTGGGCCTGCAAACCAGAGTATCGAGGTTCGATTCTGAGTCAGGGCACATGCCTGGGTTGCAGGCCAGTTCCCAGCAGGGGACACACGA
>NW_028078516.1:0-686 GCF_014824575.4 Sturnira hondurensis | reverse complement strand
AGAGGTGAAGTAAGTTGAGAGCTACACTGAGTATTCCTCAGAACCAGGGCCGAATGGAGACCTGACAGGACCAAGGACTAGGCTTAAGTATGAGAATGGTTTACCCACAGAACTCAGGGGATTTCATACTGAGGGAGAATCTTATGCATATAGGAATCTGGACTTCCACTTTTTCCACCAGCTTCACAGGCCAGGAGAATGACACTCGTCACACAGTCCAACAAATGTTAGAAAAAGGCTTCTATTCCACTTCACTGTCCAGCACGTAAACTTTTACACTTTGCTTCCTGTTTTGATTTTTCTACCAGTTCCACCTGTCAGCTGCAGTAGGCTTGTCCAGTGTCCTTGCCCTTCACCACCTGTCCACATCACCACTCTAGAAGGAACAGGGCATGATATAGCAAAGTGGGGACCAAGTAAAGGGATGCGGGTTTCCTGTACACTTTCACCTCCCAGACAATTGAAAACGTTTGTGCAATGGGCAGATTAGTGGCTGTGTCCTCCTGTCATTCCATGTTAGGGTATAAGGACCGTAATTTTCCAGAGTGACTCAGCCTCTCTGTCCTGTGAGAGGTGCTCATGATGACAACTGCTGTGACTTCAGCAAAAAATGTTGGTAAAAAATGTTGTAGATAATGTGTGTAAAAAATGTTTACCATAACACGTATTTCTTAAAATAATTTCTC
>NW_028078515.1:0-1616 GCF_014824575.4 Sturnira hondurensis | reverse complement strand
TTTGCTTGGCATGACGTCCTGAGGGCCCATCTGAGTAGGAGCAGGCCACAGGGTTTCTTCCTTCTTCAGGCTGACTGAGGCCCCACGCGCGAGTGTGTGTGTGTTATAAAGGCCGCCTTTTGTGTGTCCGTCATCCGTCTGTGGACAGCTGGGTCGCTCCCACCTGTTGGCTTTTGTGAATGATGCAGCTGTGCTCGTGGGCATGCAGCTGTTTCTGCAAGACCCTGCTTTCGGGGACGCGCCCCAAAGTGGGGTTACTGGACCCCGTGGCAGTTCTGGGTTTACTTAACATTTTTTTTTGTGGAAGAGCCGAGTTGTTTTTCGCAGCCTGCCCCGTTTTACATTCCCGGCAGCACACAGAGTTCCAGTTTCCCCACATCTTCACCAGCACTTGTTTTTTTGTTTGTTTGTGTGTGTGTGTGTGTGTTTTTTTACCGTGGCCATGCAAATGGGTGTGAGGTCACCTCTCCTCGTGGGTCTGTCTGTTTTTGTATAGTCTGCACTCAGAGAAGGGCCTTCACATTTCTACGTGATCGACCAAACATCGAGAGGACGATGATGTTGCACAGCTCCCAACATGGGTGGTTGTCCCCCCGGGCATCGGCAGACACGCGTCTCCTAGGCAAGGATGCGATTCTCCCGCCTGCCTGGTCTTTGCTGGCTCGCTGAGAATGCCTGATACAATGCGAGTGCTGTGCAAATGGTTGTCACATTGTGTGCGCAGGGNGGAATGATGACAAGAAGGTGAAGCCTGCGCGTGCTCCGTCCAGACGCAGCGTCCTAGGCTGCACCGCATTGCGCAGGTCTGACCAAACCCAAGTTTTTCTTTTCAGACATTTTTGATCCGCAGTTGGTGGAATCCTCAGATGTGGAACCCGCAGATACGGGGTGCAGGGAAGGGCGGTGACTGCATATGCAAGGCAGATCTCGGTGTTTGTGGACAGTGTTTTCTGGGCACACAGGTGCCCCGTGCACTCCCAGGTCACTTGTGGCTCCTCACACGCCCCAAGGCAGTTGGGACAGAGACCAAAGGCCTGAAAGCCTCAGGTATGTCCTCCTGCTCTGCCTTGGAAACCCGGCCAGTCCCGCCCTGGGGGGCAGCCGCTCCCCTCCTCTGGTCGAATCCCCTCAGCAGCCCCCTTTGCAGAGAAATGAACCGAGGCTTAGCAAAGGCGACCGACTTGCCCAAGTGTTGCCTCTGACCGGGGCCGAACCATGAGGCCCGCAGCTCCAGGCCTTGCTCTCCGCACCGTCGCCAAAACGAACCCGTCTGGAGGCGGCTCTTCACAGGGGCGCCCCCAGGGGTTTGCGTGAGCCTCGGGGCGGTTCTGGTGGAAACCAACCTTGACAATGATATCACAGTGACTCGTTGACGTTGAGAGAAGTGACAAACTGAGGGACAGGATGAAGATGGGAGCAGGGGTGAGGCGACACAGATGCTCCTGCCTGTACGACTGGGTTCCATTCCGATAAACTCACCAGAGGTTGGAGATTCCGTAAGTGGAAAACGCAGGTGAGACTCGGAAGCTACCGAAGGCCACGCTGTAGCCCCGCCCACCTCCTGCGGCTGCATTCGGGCAAAACCGGCTGACCCAGGGCCAGTTGTGTACTGAAGG
>NW_028078514.1:0-504 GCF_014824575.4 Sturnira hondurensis | reverse complement strand
TGTTGCCAAGCAACCCCACCTGGCTTGGGGTTTGGAACCCCTGAGCGGCTGCTCTCAGGTTGTTACGGCGCCTGCTGAACGGAGTTTCAGGGGCCTTGGTCGTGAAAAAGGGTCGACCCTTGTTATAACATGGCGACTGTCAGCAAACTGCCTGGCGAAGTGCTATATCGCCCGACTTAGGACGAAAACTCCTGGAAGGTTTTGAAAATATTTCCAGGGCAACAGCAGTGTGTCCAGTGCACTGTAAGTTAAACAAATTGCCCACGTACACTTAAACAATAAAGGGTTTCGGAGGAAAAGGATGTAAACTGCCAAGGGCCGACAGCGGTGTGGGACCGAGGGGGGAGGGGTGCCCATGCTGTCCCGGTCTCCTCGTTAGATGAGAATTCAAGTAGAGCTGTCATAAACGCTGAAACTAGAAAAAGCGACTTGATGCAAATGACAGTAATACGAATAAATGCAGTCCTTTGTAGATGTTTGCATTATTTTTTTCTGTTTGCATTA
>NW_028078513.1:0-577 GCF_014824575.4 Sturnira hondurensis | reverse complement strand
GATTTGGGTTTCTTGGAGACAAGATATATGGGTCTTGTTTTCTCATTATTTATTTACCCTATGTCTTTTGGTTGGAGTTTTTAAACCATTTACATTTTTTAAATAGATTTTATTTACTTATTTTTAGATAGAGGGGAAGGGATGGAGAAAGAGAGGGAGAGAAACATTAACATGTGCTTGCCTCTCTCACACCTCCTATTGGGGACCTCACCTGTAACCCAGGCATGTGCCCTGATTGGGAATTGAACCAGCGACCTGTTGATTCTCAGCCCAGTGCTCAGTCCACTAAGCCACACCAGCCAGGGCATAATGTGATTATTGATAGATACAGATTTAGTGCCATTTTATTGTTAGAGCATTTTCCAGAGTTTTCTTTCTTTCTTTTTCTTCTTCTTCTGAAAGCATGTCTTTTAACACTTGTTGCAGTACTAGTTTGGTGTTAACAAACTCCTTTAGCTTTTTCTTGTCTGGAAAGCTCTTTATTTCTCCTTTGATTTTAAACGATAGCCATGCTAGGTAAACTAGCCTTGGTTGTAAGTCCTTGCTTTTCATCAGCTTGAATATTTCACACCACTTC
>NW_028078512.1:0-1542 GCF_014824575.4 Sturnira hondurensis | reverse complement strand
CGGGCTTGAGCAGGATGAATTCCTCAAAAAAGAAAAAGTGAAAAAAGAGGCCCTTGGTGGCTATTTGGGGAATTCTCCTGCAGTAGCCACTCCAGCCTCCTCCCCACCCAGCACCAAAAGCCCTACACACACTCCTGTAGCCCTGGGAAGAGTGTGAGCCTGAACCTGAGAGGACCAGAGGTGGCCATGCCAAGCATGCACACCAGAAGCCCCAAGGAGAGTGCACACTGCGGAAGGCCCTGGAGCCCCCACCTGAAGCCCTGAGAGTGTGCGACCAAATCTGTGGGACCTGAGGCTGCTGGAGAACTGGGCTAGAGGCTGACTGAGTGCTGATCAGGAAGGGAGAAAAGTGAAACCAATCACTCCTCAGCCTGCTGCAGCCAGGAAGATCAAGCAAAACTGTCTCAGCCAGTTTGGAGCCAGCAGGAGGTTCTTTTTTTTTTTTTTAAGTAATTATTTTTATTACTTTTTTAAATCTTTTAACTCCTTCATCCTCTCTTTCCTTCTTTCTTGTTTTATTTCTTCTTCCTTTCCTTCCCTTTTTATCTCTTCTTCCTTACTCCCTTTCTTCTTCTTCTTCTTCTCCTCCTTCCCCTCCTCCCCCTCCCCTCCCCCTCCTCCCCTCCCCCTCCTCCCCCCCTCCTCCTCCTCCTCCCCCAAGGAGGGAGAAACAGCAAGGGAGAAACAGGAAGTAACATACAAAGGAGCCCAAATAAGGTTAGCAGCTGAATTTTCAATAGAAACACTACAAGCCAGAAGAGAACAGCAAGAAACATTCCAAGTAGTGAGAACCAGAGGCCTGCAACCAAGGCTACTTTACCCAGCAAGGCTCTCAACCAAGATAAAAGGCCAAATAAGGAGCTTCCCAGACCAAAGAAGTCTAAAAGAATACAACTCTTCCAAGGGAACTTCTGCCAAGATGGAGGCATAAGTGGAAAAACACTGTGTCTTCTTCCACAACCAAGTTTGAATACAACTAAGGTTTGGAGAACAAAGACACAGCCAAAAAACAGAAAAATTGAATTATACGGAAGTCCGACTACATCTAACCCTTCAACGGGGATGGTAAGAGGGACGGAGCCAACAGCAAGCAGGGCTGGGCAGAAGAGATCCCCCAACCTAGGCGTGCAGGCAGCCCAGAACCAGACTGGGGTGCGGGGCAGACTGACCGTGGTCACACATTCGAGCACAGTGAGATGGACCACACAGGCCCCAGGGGGCGAGGGCTGACGGCGGTGGCACACTCAAGTGCAGGGGGATGAAACGCGTGGGCCCAGTTACAGTGGCAGCTGTGGCACCCATGGGGCCTGCGGCAGCAGGCGGCAGGTGGAACACCATAGTTCTTCTTTGACCCCGCCCCCACATACAACGTCACAACCCAGCGACTGAGTTGCCCTGCTCTAGTGAACATCTTAGGGCTCCGATCCTGCTAGGGAACAGGCACGAACAGCCCAAAAAATGGCGCAAGAAGAACTCAAAGTCCCAGAGCTGATAACTCTAAGCGACTGAGAAATTGCCAGCCTCTCAGAAGCACAATTCAAG
>NW_028078511.1:0-930 GCF_014824575.4 Sturnira hondurensis | reverse complement strand
AGGAACTCCCAGAACAGATGAAGTTGAAATACATTCAAGATTTCCAGAAAGATAAAGAGGAGTTTGAGGAGAAACTGGCTCAGTTGAGGAAGGACCACCCTGATCTAGTCAAGAACTCCAATACTTCTGTTGTCCCTAAAAGGAGCTCAACAAAAGTCCAAAAGAAGTTCCAGGAAAATGTGGAAAAAGTAAAATCTCCCACAGAAACCCATTTTTCTGAGAAGCTAAAATTCCATGGAGAGCCCAGGAAGCCCCCAATGAACGAATACCACAAGTTCCACCAGGATCTGTGGTCAAGTAGAGAGCTGCAAGACCTGTCTGAGAGGGAGCACATGGTGGTGATTGGTAGACGCTGGCAGCGGGTCCCGCTGAGCCAGAAGCAGCATTACAAGGAGCAGGCACAGGAGCTGCAGAAACAGTACAAGGTGGACCTGGACCACTGGCTCAGGAGTCTGTCCCCTGAAGAGTATGCTGCTTACAGAGAGAGATCCTATGCTAAGTGTAAGAGCATGAACATGAATGGAGGCCCGGACCCCAAGATCATCAGGAAAGATGTGCTCTGTCCTTCAGCCAGGGCTCTGCCAGAAAGGCTTGAACAGGACAGGGGCTGAAGGCCCCTGAGACAAAATCATCAGGGACTAGAGGGGGTCGTTCTCATGCCTCACAGACACCAGAAGAAAAAAAGGAAAATTGCGAAAAGGCAGAGAGCAGTAGCTCCTCAGACTCCAGCAGCGGGGATGACTATGAAGACTGTGAGGTAAGCAGCTGCAGCTCATCTTCCTCAGGGGTCACCTCTGACTCAGGCTCCAACTGAGCTGTGTTCATTCCCAAAATGGTGGGACAGACAGCTTCCCTACAAAAGTTCTTGGCAGTGGCAATATAATAAAGGGCTCTTGTCCTTACATTTTCTTCTTTCTGTCCTTCTCTCCT
>NW_028078510.1:0-939 GCF_014824575.4 Sturnira hondurensis | reverse complement strand
CATAAAGGCCCTGCCCTTTCTAGTGGGTCTGGGAAGTACAAAAAGACCCTAAGATCCCAGACTGGAGCCCAGGAGGTGAAAGCCTGTGACCTGTGAGCATCCCCACCATGGTGTGGATGGTGCTCCTCCTCGGGCTTCTCACCTCTGGACCAGGTCAGGGGAAAGCACTCTGCGTCCTGGGGGGCACGTAAAAGCGTTGTTGCCTGGTGGCTGTTTTCTCCCTTGACAATATGTTCCTTTTTCCTATTGGTTTTAGGAGCCAGTTCTGAGAATTTGGTGACCCAGCAGCCATCCCTGTCAGTGTCTCCAGGAGAGACGGTCACACTCACCTGTGGCCTTAGCTCTGGGTTAGTCTCCTGTAGTAACTACCCTAGCTGGTCCAGCAGACCCCAGGCCAGGCTCCCCTCACCCTCATCTACAGGATAAACAGCTGCCCCTCTGGGGTTTCTGAGCGTTTCTCTGGGTCCTTCTCTGGGAACAAAGCTGCCTTCACCAGCCTGAGCACAAGGCCGACTATCACTGTGCTCTGCATCTGGGCAGGAGTTTACACTCACAGAGGGATGTGAGCCCACGGGAAAGTGCGACTGAAACCTCCTCGTAACTCAGGAAGGCCGAGCCACCACAGGCAGAAGATAGGAGAGAGGGTGGAAAGGGTCAGCACCATGGGAAGGAGCTCTCTGGCCCCGTCCTCCCGGCCAGTGGTTTGTCACCATGTGCCCCTTCTGGTCTTTCCCAGGACCTGTCCATCTCTCCAGTGTGAGTCCTGAAAGCCTGGGCTTCCTCTCCCGCTCTCTGCCTAGGATTATAGAGGAAAGTTAGCTCCAAACGCTCCAGCCCACAGTGACTTTGAGCTACCGCTGCTCTGGTCAGATTCGTCTTACTCACCAAGCATCACAGGGAGTCCTCATTCATCACGGTGATGACACGGACCCCCCTAAT
>NW_028078509.1:0-1175 GCF_014824575.4 Sturnira hondurensis | reverse complement strand
CCTGGAAGTCTATTTCTTTTGCCATATTGGGGAAGTTCTTCTTTATTATTTGTTCAAATAAGTTTTCTTATAAATTTTACAAAACTTCCAAATCATATTTTCAACTTTTTTCCGTTACTCTTTTATTGTCGTTCAAGTACTGTTGTCTCTATTTTCACCCCATCACTGCTCCCTGCCTCACCTATCCCCACCTCCCATCCTTGAACCTACCCCCTTTGGCTTTGTCCATGTGTCCTTTATATATGTGCCTTGATGGACCTTCCCCTATTTTCCCCCATTATCCTCCTCCCTCCTTCCTACTGGTTAGTGTCAGTTTGTTCTTTGTTTCAATGTTTCTGGCTATATTTTGCTTGCTTGTTTGTTTTCTTGATTAGCTTCCACTTATAAGTGAGATCATATGGTATTTGTTTTCAAATTTGTCTCCTGGCTTATTTCACTTAGCATAATTCTCTCCAGATCCATCTATGCTGCCACAGAGGGTAAGATCTTTCTTTCTTTCTGCTGTGTAACATTCCATTGTATAAATGTACCACTTTTTTTGACCCACTCATACACTGATGGGCTAATACAAAAAATTAAATAAAATACATACATAAATATATTATTCTTATGAAACTCTAACCATATTTAGAAATATTTCCCCTTTTATTTGTTTTTAGTCTTCACTTTCTTGAATCAACTAATCATGTATTTAGCTTTTCAAAGAATAATCATTTTTGAGAGGTATTGAACTAGGTTGTGGAAGTACAGATTATTTTATGTGAATTAGATTTTCATTATTAAGTCTTTTATTCCTCAGAACAGATTAAAGCCAATTTAATTCCAAAGCCCCCAAGCATATAATTACTTTTCTTTCTCTCTTATTTGGTCGGTGTCCTTAGAAGTTACAACAAAGTTGGATGATAAGAATATGTGTTTGTACTGTAATATTGAAAATGCTATCATAAAAGTATTCACAATGTTTTTAATACATTTGATATATCTAAATCATAATAAATTTTATAGAAAGATTTTGAAGTAGGTGACATCAGAAATAGCATTTAATAGAAAAGTACAAATTGGCTAATTGAGTAAGTGATTGGTGGATGAAGGCAGATAAACCAACTATAAGTATAAATCTATAAAAGTAATATGAAATGTTCAAGCCCTTTAGTCATAGAACAAAGCTATAACTA
>NW_028078508.1:0-599 GCF_014824575.4 Sturnira hondurensis | reverse complement strand
GGGTCGGCGTTGGGGAGGACACGTCACGGAACACCGGGAAAGCGTATCCAGAAGAGGCTGTTCCAGAGAACACAGCCTGCCACCGGCCATCTTCAAAATGTGTCCACAGCACGGCCCCTTTGCCCGCCTCCAGGGCGTCCTGCCGGTTCCGGGCACCGTGGGGTCCCCGTGTTAGAATGAATGGTGGTGGTGATCTCTCTCAGCGGCACCGCGGCCGACTCAGGGGACCCCGGCCACAACAAGGGCACCGAAGGAAGTTCATGCGCGCCAGGCCATTAGAACTACTACCAACCCCTTTCGTCGTCACAACAGCGAAGGAAGCAGCGTCCCCTTTTAGAAGTGAAGAGTTCAAGGTGAAGGGAGCCCTGTGACCCAGCTATGGCCCCCTGGCTCCAAAGGAGCTGTGCCGCCCGCTGAGTCGGTTTTCCGAGCAGGGATATTTTGGGTGTACGATGCCCAGGCCCGACTCAAGTTGCCCGGAGCTCACTGTGAAAGCGCTGACCGGTCTCCACGTGTTGCTCAGACAGCCTAGGTCACAGGGCAGCAACCGACACCCCCAAACCCGGTACTTGTGTGGCCGAGGTCTGTGTCCCCTCACA
>NW_028078507.1:0-506 GCF_014824575.4 Sturnira hondurensis | reverse complement strand
GGCGGGGAGAAACAAACTGGTGGGGATTGGAGCGGGCCTCCTCAGGAGTGGGATGTTTCTGCGGTGCCTTCTGCGGGGCTTCAGCCCCCTGCGATTTCAAAGAGCGGGCGTGTAGAGGAGCTGAGGGGCCGTGAAACCGAGCCCCACTGCTCCCCGAGCCGTGCGTCCTGCGCGCACTTACATTCGGCGGGGAGCCAGGGAGCCCCGGCCAGGCCCCTCCGCCGGAGAGGAGGGGCCCGGCCTCGGCTGGACAGGCTAGGGTGGATGGGCGAGCAGATTCCACAGTCTCCAGCCAGGCCCTAGGACGTGCCGGCCTCTCCAGCATTCCACGACCGACCGCGGCTCCACCGAGCGGGGTGGGGCGGGGCGCAGGGCGGGCAGGGAGGAGCCCAGGGAGGAGCCGGGGCTGCAGCGGCAGCAGCGTCAGACCCGGCCTGAGCGCCGCGGAGGACAAGGACTCAGACCTGCACGGGGTGCGGGCGCAGCAGCTCCGAAAGCTTCTCTCG
>NW_028078506.1:0-965 GCF_014824575.4 Sturnira hondurensis | reverse complement strand
TGCAACCTTCAGCTCCACCTGGGTATTTTCAAAGAAATCTCCATCTTGGAAATAACACAGATAGGTTCCTCCATCAGAGGCTCTGACATCCTGAATCTGCAGAGCAACCTTCCCCACAGTGATGTCCTCTCTTAAAATCGAAGTTCTTCCTCTATACTCTGCTGCCGGCGTGTTTTCCTGCCCATGTGCATACGTGTGCACTACCTGTCTGGGGCGGGGTCGCTCCCACTTCAACTGCATGTTCTCTGCGCTCATCTCCGGAGACAGGTGACAGGGCAGCTCAGCGTCTCCACCCACCATGGCCAGAATGGGCTCCCGGGGTCCAACCACAGCAAATTGAGCTGCTCATCAGAAGGGGGTCTTTGTCAGAGAAAGCTGGGACCAAAGGACCAGGGGGTGACCCAGCAAGAGGGCAAGGAGAGAGACACCTACACAGGACCTGGGTCCTCACACAGGTGTGTCTGGACGGGCACTGGGGGGATGGGGGGAGTCCAGGGTTCTGACTGGGATCAAAGGTAAAGGCTTCAGATGCACAGACACAGAGCAGGTCCTACCTGAGCAGGGACTGAGCAGCTGGACCACGGCCAGGCAGACAGGGAGGGCAGGCAGATAGACGACCAGGCACCTCACCATCTTTACCTGCTGGGCAGACAGATAGACACCAGGAGGGGTTTGGGAGCAATGACCAGCTGGAAGGTGGAGAGTCCCACATGGAGACGCTGCCTCCCGAGGGCTGACCAGGGGGTGCAAGCACAATGGATGTTGACCCAGAGTCTCCCTGCAAAGGTCCACTGGAGAGTCTCTTCACCTTGGATTTCAACTGGGAAATCACACATGAAGCACGCAACGGTAAATGCACGGACCTGAACCCTCGCCATCAAGGCGTCCTGCGCTCTCCTGTGCGACCGCGCTTAGAAGCCCTCCACTCTCCCACACTTCCCTGCAACAGCCAGGTGCCTGCCCCC
>NW_028078505.1:0-1536 GCF_014824575.4 Sturnira hondurensis | reverse complement strand
AAGAATAAAAATAGATTGTGTGTGTGTGTGTGTACATGCTCACACACAGGTGTATGCTAAAGAAAGGCCACATGAGGCCAATGAGAAGTCAGCATCTTCAAGCCTGGAAGAGAGCTCCCACCAGAAATCAAATCAGCTAAGATCTTGTTCTTGAGCTTCCCAGCATTAGGAACTCTAAGACATAAAAGTATATTGTTTACACCACCAGTCTATGATATTGTGTAGTGGCAGCTCAAACAGACTAATATGTATGCAAAGCTCAGTATTATCTTTTTACATCACAATGCCTTCCAAATGGCCAAGGACCTTTAAGTAACATTTGGGGAAATGTTTCTGGGGTTGAGAGTAGTCCCCCAGGTACCTGGCCTCTGGAAGATCAGAAGGGTGAAATGAGAGGTTTAGGACCATGAGGGTAAGGGAGAATCCCAGCAGACTGGGCTGACTTACTCATTAGCTACAGTTACCACAGTGCCTGGGACCCATGATAATTTTAGGGAGCTATGAAAATATCTTAAATTTTTTCAACGAAAAGAAAACATGACTTGCCGCTGCCCGCAGCAGCAAGGGTGGTCGCAAGGTGAGGCGAGGGACTTAATTAAAAGAATGGAGAGGTCCAAGTGCTCTGCTGGCAAATGGCAAATTTATTCAAGGAACTGCTGGCTTATATGCAGAACTGCAGTGGCCTGAGAACAATGCTGTTTTACAAAAGTTTGTACACTCCCGAAGGCTATCAAGAGGGCAAGATGTTCTCATATCCTGAGAACATGAGCCCAAAGATAACAGTGTCCTCATGACTATCACTTTCTTGGAACATGACGCATATGCCAAGATCTTGTTCTTTCCTTCAAGGCTGAGAAGGAGAAGGTCAAGAAGATGTCAAGATACCCGCTGGCTCCAGGGACCAGAAACCAAGTCCCTCCACCATTTTCACAGTGGGGGACTCTGTCCTTGGTCCCCTGCGGCCTGGCGGGCTCCCACAATGACTATAATGATACACATCTAAGAAAGAATCTAGTCTGGAATATATTAATCTTTATAGCAACAAGACACAAACTATGATTTTATTAGTTTTTGGAGGAAAGGGTCTATGAAAGTCATAATGCTCTAACCACAGGAACATTATTGATAACATCAAATTCTCCCAGCACATAGCAAAGAGTACCTCTCTGTTCTCACAGCCTTCTCAGTATACCATATTATAAAATTGTGTGTGGGTGTGTGTGTGTGCAGGAATTTGTAGCAAAAAAATAAAAGGATAAAAATACTGGGCGGAAGCAAACATATAGGGCCAATTAACATCCTCACAGGCATTATGACTATTAGTAGGTACTAACATGTCTACTTTGCAGATGTAACTCACCATGAACTCTAGTAAGACAAAGAGCTTACTGGCACCCTGAAAATGTAGTGATAACAGTTTAGTATACCTTCTAAATATATCTTTTTGTTGTTGCTGTTTTGTCTT
This sequence comes from Sturnira hondurensis, assembly GCF_014824575.4. Taxonomy (NCBI): domain Eukaryota; kingdom Metazoa; phylum Chordata; class Mammalia; order Chiroptera; family Phyllostomidae; genus Sturnira; species Sturnira hondurensis. The sequence goes on along the minus strand of NW_028078505.1, from coordinate 71 downwards.
TTTTAAACATATTTTATTAATTATGCTATTAGAGTTGTCCCATTTTTTTCTCCCCTTTATTCTCCTCTGCC
>NW_028078504.1:0-1360 GCF_014824575.4 Sturnira hondurensis | reverse complement strand
TGTGTAACTGTCACAGGGGCCCCAGCCCGCCTAAGCAGGGAGAGCGCTCTGGTTCACCCGGGCCTCACCACCCTCCTCCCGTTGCCAGGAGCCACCCCGACACTCGCAGGGGGTTGTGGTGTCAAAGCCCTCTGCTCATCACGCTCCCCAAAATAGCCTTCTACCCCCAAAATCACTAGGCCCTCCCAGACAAGGGACCCTGGCCTGCATGCCCAGAAGCTGCAAGGGGAACAGCTTGGCACCTCCGCCTCGTCCCCCACCTCCTGCACGTGGGCTCAGACTCACCCCCGGGACAGTTGGTCTTCTCCATCCTGGAGGCTGCTGCGTGTGAGCCCGTCTACCAGGTATGGGCCTTAAATACCCCTGGGTGGGACCCAAGGGTCCCGGGACCACCCCTGTCGCCTCCAGCCCCACCCTACAGGAGGGGCGACATCGGTTTAATCCACTCATGGAGGACTGACAGCGTGTGGAGCCTGTTCTGGGGGCTGAAAACCTCAGAGTCGAGAAAGCCTGGGGCTGGACCTGAGGGCAAGGGGCTGGGGTGGGCGGGGTCGGTGGGCGGGGTCGGTGGTCGGGGTCGGTGATTGGCGCTATTCCTTAGAATGGCGGGAACCCAGCCAATCATGGGCGGGGGTCCACATCACTGGAATCGTTCCTCCCGGTGGTTCGGCCGGTGCCCCACCCCCTAGCATCCTCCTCACAGGTGTCGGGAGCCCCAGGGCACCTCTGCAGGATTCATCATTTTAACCATTCCTACGAATCCAGCTCACAGACATTGGGTATATTCAAAATATTGAGTGACTATGGGGGCCATCCACACCCAAAAGCTTGTCCATCCTCTGCGGTGGAAACTCCGCCCCCTTTCAACACCGACCTCCCCTCCGCCCTCCCCGCAGCCTCTCCTCACCTCTCTTCCACTTCCCGTCTGTGTGCATTGGACTCAGGGCCTCATAGAAGTGGAATCACACAGAGCTTGTCCTTCTGTGTCTGGTTTAGTTCACCGGGCATAAGGCCTTTCTTTCATCTGTGTTGTAGCATGTATAGAAATTTCCTTCCTTTTCATGGCCAAGTAATATTCCCTTGTCCATGTGTACTACCTGTGGTTTCTCCATTCGTGCACTGAGGGGCACCCGGCTGCTCTGGGCCCTGCTGAACAGTGTGGCTGTGAACATGGCTGTGAACACGGGTGGTTAAACAAACTTGTGAGTCCCTGCTTTCAGTTCCTCCAGATGTAACCCAGGGTGTGGGGTATCTTTGTGCACTTTGTTGCTGCTTTAAACGACCCCCAGGCAGAGTGCCAAAATGAGGTCCACTGTGCCCTAAGCATGGGAAGGCTCTGGTGTGCCTCATGGAGAGAGAA
>NW_028078503.1:0-705 GCF_014824575.4 Sturnira hondurensis | reverse complement strand
TCAGATTCTTGCTTTGGTCCAGAGCTGAAAATATGCACTTGAAGGCCTATCTCTATTCTATGTTTCTCGCCTATACATGAGAATGCCTGGTGGCATGAAAGAAATAGCTAGAGGCTGATTTGGTATGAAAAGACGAGGGAGGTAGTGAAGGTCCATTAGTCTGAAGCAAGCGTGGGCCTTCCTTCTCCTCCCCGACTCTGAAGCAAATCTGGCTCAACACAGGCCTCAGTGTCCAGGAATCCAGAACCCTTGTCACCCTGTCAGTTACTTCTGACATATTTCTTTCACATAAATGTTTCTGCTTCTGCTCTAATATATAGTGTGTTAATAGAAATGTTGCAGTACAATAGATCAGAAGATGGTTGTCACTGATAAAGAGTTGTGGTCCCCAAGAGGATAAGGCAGCCAAGCCATGGGGTGGGGCACATGGGAGAGAAAGCCCAGGGGTCAGTCAGGAGGTTGTCACTGTACTTGCTGCAGGAGGGAGCAGGGGAGGCAGACTTAGAATTGGCTGGTTTGAACCACTGCAGGAGCTGCTGGGGTGTAGGCGCTGCCCCTAGTTATCTGGTAACTAGCTCTGTGTGATTAGAACAGGCAGGTGGATAGTGGGTCAGTGTGAGAGTCCAGGAAAGGGGCTACACGGGGCTGTGGGCTCTAGATTGGTTGGTCTTCATCTGCTCGTATTATCTTTAGGAACCGGCTAAC
>NW_028078502.1:0-1691 GCF_014824575.4 Sturnira hondurensis | reverse complement strand
TTCTTTTTTATGGCCAAATAATACATATATACATTTATATACATACATGTGTATATATGTGTGTGATATGTGTGTATGCATGTGTGTGTGTATATTTATCATCTTGTTTATCCATTCATCGACCTATGGACACCTAAGTTGTTTCCATACCTTGGCTATTGTAAATAATGCTGCAGTGTGTTGTAGTCTGCTCTGCCTGGTTTTAGGAATTGTATCTGCACCCCTCGTGGCTAAGGGCGAGGGTCACCTTTGGAATGTGAGCTGCAGGAGACAAAGCTTGTCTCTGGTAGCAAATGCTGCCCCAGTTTCTTCTCTCTTCCCCCAAAACTTGGTCAGAAGTCAAGGATGGGTAAGACCCCTCATAGCGGGTCGGGGGGCAACCTAAGTCAGACTTGATTACTTGGGAGGCCTTCATGGAAGGACTTGAGGGGCTGCAACAAAGAGCAATGGACTCTCGATGCCCCCCCCCCTGGCCTTTGTCAAAGCCCAAGTCCCCATGTTCTCTGGGAGAAGCACTTCCTGGCTCTAATCCCCTTAAGCCTGAATACCTGTTGGGGTGAGGTACAGCTCCTGGCCTTGCTAGAGCATGTCCTGGGGAAAAATCTGGCATCACAAAGACTTGCTCATAAACCTGTGACATCTGCTCTGTTAAGAGTGTTTTCATTCATCTGATAAGGGTCCGAGAGGAAATTAGTATGTCTCCCAAAGTTTCTCCAACACTCTTCCTAACAGACACTGACTCAGACTCTGAAGTCCTCAGATATCTACTGAAATGTTATCTACTGAAATGTTATCTACTGTTTGATCCTTGCCACCCTGTATTCCTGTGTATCACAACCCCATAAAAGGCTGTGGAGGAAGGCACTCGGGGGCCTTTTTCTCCTCGGAGAAACTGGCTGATGCTGGCCTTTGTCTCCCCTGAGAAACTGGCCACAGTTCACTTCACCTCACTAAGCAGATCAATTCACGTCTGGGCCATATTCACTTTCCTCCGTGGCACACGGGGGGGGGAGGGGGGGGACTAGGGAGAGAAGTCGCCCCCACATCTGGCACTCGGAACAGGGACCAGGAACAGGGACCAGAACGGACCTCCTTCAAGCCAGAGGCCTAGAGCCACGCCACGGACACGGACTCGCCCTTTAAGAAGGTAACAGACCCATGACTCTCATCCCTGGTCTCATCCCTGGCGGTTGGCACCTTCAGGCCAGAGGCCTTGAGCCACTCTGCCAGGGACACACACCTAAGTGGACAGAACTCACCCCCCCCCCCCCAGAGGGGTCAGGGGCATCTGCAGTTAAGGCAGGGTCCCAGGCGTGTTAGAAATAGCTAAAGGAATAGCGAAAGGATACTTTTTTAAATAAAGATTTTATTATCTTTATTTATGAAGGGAAGGAGAGAAGGAGAGAAATATCAGTATATGATTGCCTCTCGTGAGTCCCTTGCTGAGAAATGGCCTGCAGCCCAGGCATATGCCCTGACTGGGAATCGAACCGCTATCGTGGGGTTGCCAGGCCCGCGCTCAATCCACTGAGCTACACCAGCCAGGGCGAAAGGGTACTTTTTACCACACCTTGAATCTCCCCTGCACTCCCCTTCATAATACCCAGGACGGTCCATCTCACGTCAATCTCGGGGCTCAGTGGGTAAGCGCATATCCAGCGCTCCCAGCCCTCTTCACTGTATAAGTGAAC
>NW_028078501.1:0-2025 GCF_014824575.4 Sturnira hondurensis | reverse complement strand
GATGGTAGGTAAAAAATAGATAGGGGGAGGGCAAGAACAGTAGGGGAAATATAGAATCTAAAGAACTTGAGACACGTGGTCATAAACTAAAGAGGGGGAAGGGTGGGGAAAGGGGTGTGCAGGGTGGAGGGGAATAAAGGGGGAATAGAACAACAGTAATGGTATAATCAATAAAATATATTTTAAAATAAAAAATAAAAATAATAAATAAGTAAATAAATATTAAAGATTAAGAGCATAAAAGTATGTTATTAAACCATAACAAAATTACACTAGAAATCAATAATGGGACTTACAGCCAAGATGGAGGTGTAGGTAGATACACTTTGCCTCCTCGCACAACCAAAAGAAGGACAACAAATTTAAAAACAAACAAACAAAAAAAGAAAACAGAACTGCCAGGAAATCGAAGTGTATGGAAGTCTGACAACCAAGAGTTAAAGAAGAAAACTTCATCCAGACTGGTAGGAGGGGTGGAGCCAGGCCGGTGGAGACAGGCAGCCGGAGTGGAAATGACCTGTGGCAAGGTGGTGGCTGGAGGAGTTAGTGGTCCCCTATTTGTGTGCAAATACACCAGGAGGAACAACTGGGGAGGGAGACAGGCCATGCAGCCCAGGGTTCCAGCATGGGAAAATAAAGCCTCAAAACCTCTGGACATAAAAACCTATGGGCATTACAGCAGCAGGAGAAACTTCTGGCCTCACTCAGAAGAGTTTGTTGGAGAGACTCACAGGGTCCTAGAACATACACAAACCCACCCACCAGAAATCAGAGTCAGAAGGGACCAACGTGCTTGTGGGTAGCAAAGAAAGTGACTGAAAGCTGGCTGAAAGGGGCCTTGTTTCCTCTTGGACCCCTGCCCCACATACAGCACCACAATGAAAAGACATGGGTTGCCCCACCCTGGCAAATACCTAAGGCTCCACCCCTTACTATGTAACAGGTTAGTCAAAACAAAAAAATTTTATATGGCCCAAATGAAAAAACAGATCAAGCCCTGGCTGGTGTAGCTCAGTGTATCGAGCATGGGCTGCAAACCAAAGGGTGGCTGGTTCGATTCCCCATCAGGGTGCGTGCCTGGGTTGTGGGCCAGGTCCCCCGTGGGGGGTCTGCAAGAGGCAACCACACATTGATGTCTCTCTTTCTCCCTCCCTTCCCCTGTCTCTAGAAATAAATAAATACAATCTTTAAAAAAGAAAAAGAAAAGAACAGATCAAAGCTCCAGAAAAAAAACCATAATTAAGCAATGAAGAGATAACCAACCTATCAGATGCAGAGTTCAAAACACTGGTAATTAGGATGCTCACAGATATGGTTGAGACTTCTGGCCAAAATGAAGGCGTAGGTAGAAACATTGTGCCTCCTTGCACAACCCAATTCAAAGACAACAAAGATTTAGAAACAAAGACACAACCAGAACAGACAGAAAATTGAACTGTATGGAAGTCCGACAACCATTCATTCAGTCATCCAGACCGGTAAGAGGGGCAGAGTTGGCAGCTGGCAGAGAGGGGTTGCCACAGGAATGGGCTCAGGGAGGAAATGAGCAGACCCAGTAAAGCGCGCAAGGCAACTGGCTGACCTCAGTCACACATTCACATGCAGATAAACCAGGCGAAAATGGGCAGCGAGACAGATCGAGACATGCAGGGCCCCAGCGCCAGGAAATAAAGCCTAAAAGTACTGACTGAAAACACTTGTGGGGGTTGAGGTGCCGGGAGAGACTCCCAGCCTCACAGGAGAGTTCGTTACAGAGACCCACAGGTTCCTAGAATGTACACAAGCCCACCCACCCAGGAACCAGCACCAGAAGGGCCCAATTTGCCTGTGGGAAGTGGCAGAGGGGACCACAATCCAAGAGAGAGCAGAGCAAGAGCCATTGTTCCCTCTCTGGCCCCTCCCCCACATACAGCATCACAACCCAGAGACTGGGTTGCCCCGCCCTGGTGAACACCTAAGGCTCCGTCCGCCACCCCTCATACATAACAGGCACGACCTGACCAAAAAATTATGGCTCAAACAGAA
>NW_028078500.1:0-728 GCF_014824575.4 Sturnira hondurensis | reverse complement strand
TTCAGCCAAAGGTCAACAGAGGGTTTTTTCTTCCGAGAAAATAAAGATGAAACGTGTTGGCTGGCCCCGAGGCTAAAGGATAATTAGAAACACCCCTCCCCAGCTAGCTGAGAAGTCCAGAGGGGCGCTGGCTCTGTGCTGACCTCAGCACAGTGCTGGGGAGCCTCTCGGAGGGTCGGCCCTGAGCAGCACACATAAGGGACCTGTGGCTCACCAGCAGGGACTGTCATCAGCTTGCTGACAACACCACTGACAAAAAATCTAGAAAGTTCTCCAGCTATCTAGAGTTTGACCCCCATGCCCAACCTGTGAAGCACTGATTACCTATCACCTGTTTCACAGATAAGGAAATTGAGATGCAGAGAAGCTAAGTGCCTTACTCAAGGTTTCTCCAACAGTTAAGAGCAGAGTTGAGACTCGGGTCTTCTGACCTCAAAGCTGCTCCTTCTTATCACGCCCCTCCGTGCAGGTGTGACTCATTCTCTAGACACCCTAGAGCCTGAGGGTAGGTGTGCAGGCTGCGACATGGGCTTGTATCTAGGCTCCACCATTTCTGTTTGCTGCGTGACCCTTGGCAAGCTCCTAACCTCTTTAGGCCTCTGTTGGGCCTCTGCTGTAAGTTGGGAACCATCAGAGTGCATGCCTCACAGGGTTTTATGGTGGCCGACTAAAACTGCATGAGTTAATGTCTATGCAAAGTAAAGCAAAGTGACTAGTAGTAGTAGGTA
>NW_028078499.1:0-643 GCF_014824575.4 Sturnira hondurensis | reverse complement strand
ATGCCAGGATGTAGGGAACTGTTCCACGTGGTGTGGGGAATGTAGTCCAGACTCTACTGGGAAAGGCCAGTAGGGAGCAAGGTTGGCACAGAGGACCCACGCCCATGGATAGGTTTTCCTGTGGGGAGTCAGGCCTCCATGGTACCTAGGCTGCTATGAGATTTGCTTTTATTAAAACTCCCTCACCCTGAATTGAGGCAGAAAACATTTACTGCATATCTTTCACTTTCTAAAATATGTGCTAAACATCCCAAGTATGGAGTGTAACTGGTTCAAACACTTTGCCCCTTGATCTGCAACATTCTTCTCTTTGAAATAATGAGCAACATTCTTTCCTTTGTTATCTGTAAAAGGCAATCACCTTCAGCAAACCTGTCCATAGTAAATGAGGAGCATTCTCGATGTAATGTACCCAGAAAAGCAATAAAAGCCTGTCCAGGCAGGGGTCAGGGCCCTCCCTCTCACTTAGAGAGTGGCCATGCCATCCTCTTTTCTCCACAGGACTTCTGTAGTCCGTGTGAATTTGTTCGTCGAAGATACAACACACAGACCGTGTGGGGTGGGGTCCACATCACCAGGACACAGATAGAAAATGGCAGGGTTTTGTACCCTGATTCCCAGTGACAGAAATGTGAAGGCACAT
>NW_028078498.1:0-2545 GCF_014824575.4 Sturnira hondurensis | reverse complement strand
AATATTACAAATATGCAAGATGAAAAACTGAAAAGGGGAATAAAAAGTCACAGCCCTGGCTGGCGTAGCTCAGTGGATTGAGCACAGGCCTGCGAACCAGAGGATCATGGTTTCGATTCCCAGTCAGGGCACATGCCCGGGTTGCAGGCCAGTTCCCTGCAGGCCAACTCCCAGCAGGGAACGCACGAAAGGCAACCATACATTGATGTTTCTCTCCCTCTCTCCTTCCCCTCTAAAGATAAATAAATAAATAAACTCTTTAAAAAAAAAAAGTCACAAAATGCACTCGAAGACTAAAGTTATGTCCAGCTAAGAGAATAATGATAATTTACATAGGGCACAATTTGGGTTTAAATTTTCCACCCTTTCATAAGCCAAATGTTTTCTGTGATTTTGGTGAGCTTGGACAAATGGGGCTGCTGAACAGTGTGCAGTTCCGAAACTTAGAGAAGTTTTTTGTCATTGTTATTCGAAGAGACAAAAGTTGTAGACTTTATCAAGTTGCCTTCTTAATTTCTTTTATACGCAGAGGTATGAAAAATATATACATTTTAAAATCAATAACTTCGAGTTTCTTTATTTACTTACAAACACTGGGAAATTGTTTTATGTGTCCTTTGTGTTCATTGGACGCCCTAATGTTTTGATAAGGGGGAAATGTTACCTTGAAGAGTCCTCCTATAAGAGTTTAGCTGGGCTCCCCAAGAATAAATGCCTTTTGCTAGAAATTAAAGAACAGAAAAGCAGAAAAACCATCTATGACTTTTTCAAGGACCTTCAGAAGTTATGGAAAATATACTCCTGTAAAACAGCCTATTTTTGATATTAGTTTTGAGTTCCTGGGGGAAATTCCTTACCATTCTCTCCTCCCATCTGACTAAAAACCCAAGTCCCAGTAAGGCAGGTTAGTAAGAATCTAGGAAAATTCTCTGGCAAGTGAAATGAGAAAACTTAAACAAGTGGCTGAACCAATGGCCAGAATGGTTGAACAATTAATAGTAAGCTGATACATCAGAAGACTCCGTCCTTCCTAACCAAAGATACCTAAGAGTAGGTAGTTTAAACATGTTCTTCCTAACCAAAGATATCTATGAATAGGTGGTTTATCTCCCTTTATCAGGGAGATAGATAAAAAAAACAATTAGAGCCAGACTAATTCAAGATAGAGGTGAAATTGAATGGAGAATGACCCAAAACTTTATTATATAAGGGAAACCCCCACCAAAAATATTGGAATTATCTTCTGGAGGGTGGGCCCCTGTAATAGAAGCTTCCCCTGCTCGGTGAGTGTTCTGGGAACCCATCTGTATCAGTGCACTAGCTGGTGTTGTTGTGAGAGGCTGTGTTCAGCTTCAGTGAATTTTTTTGAAGACTCTTTCAATGTATTTGCCCATATCATGATGAGAGATGTACAAGAACACATGGCCATACCGCACTGAGTGTTCACCAGTTTTTGACCAAAAAATGCCATGAGCCCATGCCCCAACCTCCCTCCCTATTCACCTGACCTCACCCCAGGCAACTTGTTCTTTTATTTTCCTGGATGGAAAAGTCCTAGAAGTGAAACAAAATAAGTGGCAGAGGCATTAAAAGACATCAAAATCAATGAGCTCAAAACCCATTTTGAGCAGGGGAAGAAAATGTCTTGATAGGTATATTGTATCAAATGGGGAGTTCCAGTACTTTGAAGGTGAATGAAGTTTAAACATGTAAGAATAAATACACCATTTTTATAAATAAATTCCATGTCTTTGTTTCCCCCTTGTACACTCATTTTAATACATGAGTGTGCTAAACAACACAACTAGAAATCTGATGACTATTCTGTTCAGATCCTCCCCTGGCACCTCCTCTAAAATTCCCACCTGTAGAAAATAGATAAAGCCCTCAGGAAAAAAGTCACCAGTGCACTCTCTTCTTTGAGCACACCCACGGCCCCTTTCCCCAGGCGTCTACTGTGCTTCTGCTATCCCAGACTCTAAGGGTCCGAAGAGACTTGCTCCCAGGGGAGCAATGGGCAGCGGCAGCTCATTCAGGTTTACCAACTAATCCTGCCTCCAAGGGCCCTTCTCCTACCTCACTGTCCTGAGCTTTAATAAACATACTCTCACTTTCACCTGGACTCGTGCTTCACCTAGACTCATGCCTTGAAATTGTTTCTTCGAGGTTAAACTTGGAGGTTTTGTGACAGGCCAGGTCCCAGACCAGGCCAGGGCAGCGCCAGTGCCTGGTGTGGAAGCAGTTTAGTAACACCAGGATGTGGTTTGCCAGGGTCAACCCACTTTCTCTTTTGCTCTTTGTTTGGGATTTTGAATAAGTCCAAAATTATTAAAAATCCATACCCAAACTGCACGTTGTATTGTTAGTCTGAAACTGGGATGTGTGTGAGAGAGAGGTGGGATAAAGTAAATGAGTTATAAGAGGATAATCTAATTCTGTTGTCTTAGGTGACTTTGAGAGGCCAATAGTTTCTATGGGCAAAGGGGCTACAGATGTTAGAAGAGAGGAAGTTGGGTAAACACCCTGTGCTGCTTTTACCATTTCC
>NW_028078497.1:0-552 GCF_014824575.4 Sturnira hondurensis | reverse complement strand
CTTCCTAATTTTAATACTTCCTACAAAACTGCAGTGAACAAGATAGTACATAGATCAATCAAATAGACTGAATGTCCATAAATAAACTTTTACATTTATGATCCATTGATTTTTTTCAAGTGGGGATCCAGTGGCATTGCTGGATTCCCAACAAATGCTTCTTGAAAAGCTTGATATCTGCAAGTAAAAAAGAAATGAAGTTGGATCCCTTTTTTCTACCATAAGTAAAAATGAACTCAAAATGATCATCGGTCTAAATGTAAGAGCCAAAACTATAAAGCCATTAGAAAAAACAAAGGAGTAAACCTTTAAGACCTCAGACTAAGCAAAGCCTTCAGAGAAATGACACAAAAGCAGAAGTAACTTAAATANTGACACAAAAGCAGAAGTAACTTAAATATATATATATATATATATATATATATATATATAAAGTAAACTGGACTTTATTAAAATTGAAAACTTGTAACTACAAATTACATCATCAAGAAAACAGAAATATAACCCACAGTGTGGGTAAAGTATTTGTAAATCATATATTTGATAATAGAA
>NW_028078496.1:0-718 GCF_014824575.4 Sturnira hondurensis | reverse complement strand
GGAGTGAAGGGTGCTCATCTGCATTTGGAGAAAAAAGTCTGCTTTTCTGAGCTGCCATCTCAAAGGTAAGTTCACCTCTAAACACATTTAGACAAATCCGTGTTGACTATCAGCCAAATGTTTGGGCAGCTTGTGATCTAGTCAAACTAACACAAAACCAACTGTCACAACAGAGCTATTCGGGGGGAAAGTTCCAGGGCAGAGGTCATATGCATTTACCTAATCCGTGTAGATAGGGGTAAACCAACAACTTTAGACTCTTTGTGGTGGATACTTTCTTAGGCACCTACATGTTGAATGTCAGGTGAAGATGAAGTTCCCTGCCAGAGATGAAACAAAACCTTAATTCATCTCCATGTGGCCTTCAGAACCTGTGGGCCCTGAGCGGCCCCTGGTGATTACAGTCTCTCCTGCGAGGAGGTTTTGGGGCTCACACTGAATTCCCATCACTGTCTTTCTCACAGTAATATATGGTGGGGTCCTTGGATCTCAGCTGTTCAGTTGCAGATAGGCGGTGCTTATCAATCATCTCTTGAGATGGTGAATCTGCCTTTTACAGATGATGCATATTCTGTTGTGTGACTGTTAGCTTTGTGTTTAATAACCCTACCCACTCGTCTTTTTCCCGTACCTGGTGGATCCAGCTTGTATAGTAGTCACTGAACATGAATCCAGAACCTTTGCAGAAGAGTTTCAGAGACCTACCAGGCTGCCTCAG
>NW_028078495.1:0-1913 GCF_014824575.4 Sturnira hondurensis | reverse complement strand
CCAAGGAGTCAAAGAAGAAACATTCATCCAGACCTGTAGGAGAGGCGGAGACAGGCAGCTAGGGTGGACAGACTAAACAGCAAGGCAGTGGATGGAGGATCAGGGCAGGGAGGTGGTGGCTGGCAGACCAGGTGAGGCAGCAGCTGGTGGAGTGGGCAGTCCCACATTTGTGTACTGATAAACCAAAAGGAACAACTTGGGAGCGAGATAGACCACACAACCCAGGGTTCTAGCACAGGGAAATAAAGCCTCAAAACCTCTGACAGAAAACACCTGTAGGGATTGTGACAGTAGGAGAAACTGCTAGATTCGCAGGGGAGTTTGTTGTAGAGATCCGCAGGGTCTTAGAGTGTACACAAAACCACCCACCTGGGAATCAGCACCAGAAGGACCTGATTTGCTTATGGATAGCAGAGGAAGTGACTGAAAATCTGCCAACTGCTGAGCAAGTTGCATTGTTCCCTCTTGGACCCCTCCCCCACATACAGTGTCACAACACAGCCACATGGGTTGCCCTACCCTGGCAAGAACCTAAGGCTTTGCCCCTTACTATGTAATAGGTGTGCTGAGACAAAAAAAAAAAAAGGTCCAAATGAAAGAACAGGTCAAAACTACAAACAACAACAACAACAACAACATCTAAGTGATGAAGAGATAACCATGATACCAGATACAGATTTCAAAACATTGGTAATCAGGATTCTGACAGAATTGGTTGAATATGGTCACAAAATAGAGCAAGAAGTGAAGGTTATGCAAAGTGAAATAAAGGCAAATGTAAAGAGAACCAACAATGAAGGGAAGGACACCGGGACTCAAATCAATGGTTTGGAGCAGAAGGAAGAAATAAGCATTCAACCAGAACAGAATGAAGAAACAAGAATTCAGAAAAAATGAGGAAAGGCTTAGGAATCTCCAGGAGATTTAAACATTCCAATATCCTAATCATAGGTGTGCCAGAAGAAGAAGAGGAAGAGCAAGAAGTTGAAAACTTATTTGAAAAAACAATGAAGGAGAACTTATTCCAATCTGGCAAAGGAAATAGACTTCCACAGAGTCCAGGAAGCTTAGGTAGTCCCAAAGAAGTTGGACCCAAGGAAGCACACACCAAGGCACATCATAATTACATTACCCAAGATCAAAGATAAGAAGAGAATCTTAAAAGCACCTACCTATAAAGGAGTTCCCATTGGACTATCAGCTGATTTCTCAAAAGAAACTTTGCAGGCAAGGGGCTGAAAAGAAGTATCCAAAGTCATGAAAGGCAAAGACCTACATCCAAGATTATTCTATCCAACAAAGCTATCATTTAGAATGGAAGGGCAGATAAATGCTTCCCAGATAAGGTCAAGTATTTCAGCCTCACCAAGCCCTTATCATATGAAATGTTAAAAGGACTTATCTAGGAAAATGAGTAAAATAAAAAATATGAACAGCAAAATGACAACAAACTCACAAGTATCAACAAACCTAAAAAAATGAACTAAGCAAACAACTAGAATAGGAACAGAAATAGAGATCACATGGAGGGTTATCAGCAAGAAGGTAAAGACCTAAATGTTAGGCTCAAAACCATGAAAATCTTAGAAGAACCAATAGGTAGTAAAATCTCAGACATTTCTCATAGCAGTATTTTTTTTTCTGATATATCTCCTTGGGCAAGGGAAACTAAATCTAAATGAATGGACTATATCAAACTAAAAAGTTTTTGCACAATAAAGGAAGTCCTTAAGAAAATGAAAGAACAACCCACTGAATGGAAGAACACACTTGCCAATGATATACCTTATAAGGATTTATATCTAAAATTCACAAAGAACCTATAAAATTCACCCCCCCCCAAAAAAAAACAATTGAAATAGAAAATGGGCAAAGGACCTGAATAGACAGTTACCCAAAGAGGACATAAAAAT
>NW_028078494.1:0-986 GCF_014824575.4 Sturnira hondurensis | reverse complement strand
ATATAATAAAGGCCATATATGAAAGACCTACAGCCAACATCATACTCAATGGACAAAAACTAAAAGCCTTTCCACTAAGTTGAGGAAAAAGACAAGGTTGTCCACTTTCACCACTTCTATTTAATATAGTGTTGGAAGTTCTAGCCACCGCTATCAGACAAGAAAAGGAAATAAAAGGCATCCAAATCCGAAAGGAGGAAACAAAACTGTCATTGTTTGCAGATGACACGATAGTGTACATGGAAAATCCTATAGAGTCTACCAAAAAACTGCTCGAACTAATAAGTGAATTTGGCAAAACAGCGGGATACAAAGTCAATATCCAGAAATCAAAGGCACTTTTGTATACCAACAATGAAGCAGCAGAAGCAGAAATAAAGACAAAAATCCCATTTGATATAGCAGAAACAAAAATAAAATATCTGGGAATGGACCTAACCAAGGAGGTAAAAGAAAGTTTTCTGTATGCAGAAAAACTACACAGGATAGTAGTTTGTGTCAATTTGTGTCTTCCTTGATTTCTTTCTTCAGTGTTGTGTATGCAGAAAACTAAACAACACTGAAGAAAGAAATCAAGGAAGACACAAATAAATGGAAACAAATATCGTGTTCATGGATTGGAAGAAGTAACATCATCAAAATGTCCATACTACCCAAAGCAATTTACAGATTCAATGCAATCCCTATTAAAGTACCAATGGCATATCTCACAGACATAGAACAAACACTTCAAAAATTCATATGGAACCATAAAAGATCGCGAATAGCAGCTGCAATGTTAAGAAAGAAGAACAAAGTAGAAAGGATCACAATATCTTACACTGAACTGTATTACAAGGCCACTGTAATCAAAACAGCCTGGTACTGGCACAAAAACAGGCACATAGACCAATGGAACAGAACAGAGAGCCCAGAAATAAACCCAACTCCATAGAGTCAATTAATATTCAACAAAGGGGGCAGTAATATAAAATGGGGTAAAGATA
>NW_028078493.1:23023-45359 GCF_014824575.4 Sturnira hondurensis | reverse complement strand
GAAAACTATACTTGAAAAATAATTAAATAAAAAAATTGAAAAAAAAATAAAATATGGGAGGAATAGGGCCAACTGCAGGGAAAAAAGGGAAGAGTATAACATGAAGTTTGGAGAAAGAAAATAGTGGCCCTGGCTGATGTGGCTCAGTGGATTGAGTACCAGTTTGTGAATTAATCTGTCACAGGTTTGATTCCCAGTCTGGGCACATGCCTGGGCTCTGAGCCAAGGCCCCAGTAGGGGGTGCACGATTGGCAACAACACATTGATGTTTCTCTCTCTCTCTCTCTCTCTTTCTTCTTCCCTTCCCCTCTCTCTAAAAATAAATAAATGAAATCTTTATAAAAAGAAAAAATAGTGAAACTTTAGGAACCAAATTTAAGAAAAACAACCATTACAGCAATATCCATGACAAAGGAACAAAGATTAATAAAGGTGGAGAAAGAATATAATATTATAAGAAAAAAAGATTGTGAGATGTCTAAAGGGAGGAAAACTGATTTTTTGTTGTTTTTTATTTTGTTTTAATATAATTTATTGATTATGCCATTACAGTTGTCCCATTCCCACCCTTCATTCCCCTCCAGCCTGTACACTCCCTCCCCCACCATTCCCTCTCTTTAGTTTCTGTCCACATTTCTCAAGTTCTTTAGATTCTAATTTCCCATACTATTCTTGCCTCCCCCCTGTCTATTTTCTACCTACCATCTATGCTACTTATTCTCTGTACCTTCTCCCTCTTCTCCTCCTTCCACTCCCCTGTTGCTAACCCTCCATGTGATCTTCATTTCTATGGTTCTGCTCCTGATCTAGCTGTCCTCTTAGTTTGCTTTTGTTTTAGGTGTGGTTGTTAATAACCGTGAGTTTTCTGTCCTTTCACTGTTCATATTTTTATCTTCTTTTTCTTAGATAAGTCCCTTTAACATTTCATATAATAAGGGCTTGGTGATGATGAACTCCTTGAATTTGACCTTATCTGAGGGCACTATATCTGCCCTTCCATTGTAAATGAAAACTTTGCAGGATAGAGCAATCTTGGCTGTAGGTCTTTGGATTTCATGACTTGGAATACTTCTTGCCAGCCCCTTCTTGCCTGTAAGGTCTCTTTTGAGAAATCTGCTGACAGTCTGATGGGAGCTCCTTTGTAGGTGACTGTCCTCTTATCTCCTGCTGCTTCTAGAATTCTCTCCTTCATTTTAATTTTGGCTGCTTCCGGCAAGCATACTGGGCCCTCCTGATGCTGGCTCCTGGGTGTGTGGGCCTGTGCACCCTCCAGGACCCTGTGGGTCTCTCCAACAAACTCTCTGTGAGCCTGGGAGCTTCTCCCAGCACCTTGACCCCGAAAGTTTCTCCAATTGGTGCTTTCAGGCTTTAACTCCGGCACTGGGGCCCTAGCCTGTGCAGTCTGTCTCACTGCTCACTCCTTTGCCTGTTTTATCTGCACTCAAATGTGTGACTGTGGTCAGCCACCACCCCACACCTGGGATATGCCAATTGCCACCTGCGCTCCTGGGTCAGTCAGGCCCCTTTTTCCTGCCCAACTCCACTCCATCAGCCACTGATTCCACCCCTTTTACCAGTCTGGCTGAATGGTTCATTGTTGTCGGACTTCCATACAGTTCACTTTTCTATGTTTTGTTTGCGTTTTTGTTACTAAAACTTCGTTGCCTTTTGACTTGGTTATGTGAGGAGGCACATTGTTTCCACCTATGCCTCCATATTGGCCAGAAGTCCAGAAAACTGATTTTGAGAGAATAGAGGGAGGAGAAACAATAAGTGTAAGGGTTACACATCAGGCTAAAAAGAAATAAAATAAAGTTTAATGAAAACAAGAAAGGGAAGGAACAAAGTGAAATGGAGTAGGACTGGAGAACAGTAAAATACGAGATTTAAAATAAAAACAGTGAACAACTAGGGATAAAATTGAAGAAATGCAACAACAATGGTAGTATCAATGACAACCAAGCAAATATTAATAAAAGTGGAAAAGACAATAAAGATATTATAGGAAAGGGGAAAGAATATGTGATGACTAATGGAAAGAAAGATGGTTTGAGAGGGTGGAGGGAAGAGAAATATTAAGAGTGAGAAATAGAAACAAGGTGTAGAAAGGGAAAAATAAAATTTAAAACAAAAATTAGAAAGAAACATGAAGCAAAAATGGAGTAAGAAAATGGAAGAGTAAAATGTGAGAGTGAAATGGAAACTAAAATGAAAATAAAATAAGTAATAAAAATATATAAATAAAATAAAATAATAAAAATTAGTTAAATAATAGGAACTGTTGTAGACCGCTCTGCCTGGTTTTAGGAATTGTATCTGTACCCCTTGTGGCTAAGGGCAAGGGATGACCTTTGGAGTGCCAGCCACAGGAGACAAAGCTTATCTCTGGTAGCAAATGCTGCCTCAGGTCCTCTCCCTGCCCCAAAGCTTGGTCGGAAGTCAATCACGGGTAAGACCCCTCACAGCGGCTGGCAACCTAAGCCAGACTTGATCACTTGGGAGGCCTTCATGGAAGGACTCAAGGGGGGGGGGTGGGGCTGCAACAAAGAGCAATGGACTCCTGTCCCCAGCTTTGTCAAAGCCAAGTCCCAATGTTCTCTGGGAGAAGCACTTCCTGGCTCTAATCCCCTTAAGCCTGAATACCTGATGGAGAGAGGTGCAGCTCCTTGCCTTTCTAGAGCATGTCCTGGGAGAAAATCTGGCATCACAAAGACTTCCTGATAAACCTGTGAAATCTGCTCTGCTAAGAGTGCTTTCATTCATATGTTAAGGGTTTGAGCAGGAAACCCTAAAACTCTGTTCCTTTCAAACTCTGACTCATAGTAAGCCCTCAGATTTCTTTGAAATGTTATCTACTCTTTGATCCTTGCTGTCCTGTATTCCTGTGTATTACAACCCAATAAAAGGCCCTGGAAGAGGGGGCTCGAGGCCTTTTTCTCCTTGGAGAAACTAGCTGCTGCTGGCCTTTGTCTACCCAGAGAAACTGGCCACAGCCCACTCCTCCTCCCCAAGCAGATCACATCATGTCTCAGCCATTATTCACTTTCGTCCGTGGCACTCTGGGGGGACTTGGGAGAGAAGTTGCCCCCACAAGGAACAAAATTAAAGACAAAGAAACAATGTTAAAAAGCCATGCAGAAGAAAAATAATGCAAATAATTAAAAAGAATGAGGTGATGTACATCTCAGCAGAGTCTAGTGCTTGTTGGCCTACTGTCTTCTGGATCTATCTCTCATGTCAGCTGGTGTCCCAGTCTAGTTTCAGGCAGCCACAGTCTGTGGCTGTCTCCTTCAGGCTTGGCTGGTCCTCTCTGTTCTGTCCTGCTGGATTTTTGTCAGCTCAAGGCCCAGGGGTGGTTCCTGTAATGTCTAACAATACCACATGTACCACCTCCACCTGTCTCCAGAGGGGACCTCTGGTATGATCAGGATGGTGGTATCCCTGGATCACACACCCCGGAGATACTGTTCTGTCTTCAAGGAAGACAGTGGGCATTTTAGGCCCACTATGCCACATGGCTTGTTCTGTCCCAGGTTATTTTCAATAATGTGTAGTTTTTTATGAATTAGCTGTCTGTTTCTTGTGAGGGAGGCCAATCTGTGTAAAAGGGTCAGCTTTTTGCTGCTTGGTGCTAATGGCAGCTTTGTGTGAGAGCCAAGGCTGACTGGGGCCCTGAATATCTCTTGCTGTGCTAGTTTCTCATTTCTCTGCCCTGCTGTTTTCAGTGAAATAGGGCCCAAGGAGGAACAAGCATAGTGTCTGATAAAGCATAGTGTCTGATAAAAGTTCATAGAAGGCTCTTTGTAGATTCTTTCTTTCATATATATATATATATATATATATATATATATATATATATCCAGCAGGGGGGTTTTGAGCCTGGCCTTACTGTTCTGCAGAGTTTTCAAACCTGCAGGTGGGAAGTGAGCATGCCTTTCCATTCCCAGAAGTTTGTACTCTGTGGTTTGAGTGACCCTACCTGGCTGCAAAGAATCTCAGGTGCTCAGCTCTTGCCTGTCATGCTCCTAGCTCACTGCTCTCACATGAGGCTCAGAACCAAAACTCCATTCTACACAGAGCCCCTGCCATGCCAGCCACACTGGTTAGGGTCCTGCAGTCCCTTTGCCATGCAACTTCTATTCTTTCTAGCCAGCTGGGTTCAGTGGGCATGAACCATCTTTTGAATCTGGCCTCTTTGCTGGCAGGGCAGCTGCACATGTGGGTTTTCTGCTCAGCCACGTCTCCACTCCCCTGTGTTGTTAAGGGGCATATATGAGATTGTGGCCATTTAATTTGGAGGCTTAGATTTGTAGACAATAAAGACCCCATGTCAAAGGTGAATAGTTAAACACTTCATTAAGTGAGAGCAAAAAGAAAAGCAAGAATCAAAAGCATACATCCCCAGATGGGAAATCACCAACAGCCAAACACAGATGCTGGGGAATCCCATAGGCAGCAGCAGTTGGGGTTCATCTGGGAATAGTTCCAAGTGAAGCATCCTTCCCTCAAGTGGGATTCCAAAGTCTCTCTTTGGGGGCTGTGATTAAATATGTTTTAGAGTGGTTACATGCTAAGGGCCTCTTGTGATTCTGACTAACTATTCCCTCTGGGAGAAGAGCCAATTCTCCCAAGGGAACAGCTAAAGATCAAAAGGTACTAAACTCCTGGAGAGAAGGGCCAGTTCTCTGTGGGAGACAGCACTATAGTTTGCTTTTCCAATGAAGGTCACAGTTCAGGCATAGACAGGAAGGATTCTCAAAGTCCCTTTAACCCTTCACCTCCTCTTTTAAAAAGTTCCTATGCATCCCCACTGCAGCTCTGAGCCACTGCCTGGCTCTCTGTACACTTCACTTCTCCAAAAGGCAAAAAGTCTTTCTTGGTCAGGGCTGGCCACAGCCTGCTTGTACCTCTGACAGTTTTAGAAGCTAGAATTTCTCTCTTGGACTCTCCCAGATGGTGCTGCAGCTATGGACACGCTGCTAACTGTGTGTGTACAGCCTGAGTCTCCCAGGTCCTGTACATCCTCCCAAGTTTCTCCTAATTAGGGTTTGGGGTTCCCTGTGCAGGAGTGGAGTCTCCCCACCTCTGCTCTAGGAGGGGTGGGAGTTACCAAACTGCATTTTCTCTCCTCTGTCCGTTCTTTTGCTGTAGGCATCTCATATTGTCCCCTCAACTTATAAAATCTCTTACAGGACAGTACAAAACTTCTTTTCTTTTTGGCTTCAAAAATTCATATTAGTTTAGAGTCTGTTGATTGTTCAGGTCACTCATCAGAAGATCAGCTCAAAATCTCTGCTGGGAGCATGAGCAAGTAGGCTCAGTTTCCATCTAGTCAGCTGCCACCTCCCCACCCCTCACCCCCTAACTGTGGGTTTTGTGAGGCTGCTTCATGGAGATTTCACAGTGATTTTGAGGCAACTTCACATCAAGCCTGGCCTGACCTAGGAACTCATCCTCCCTATGGTCTCATTGAAGATAGAGGTACTATGGGGAGTTGTACAGGGCAATGATGTTGGACAGACTCAGGATCAGGAATCTAGAAACTCTAGTTTACAGGGTTGGGTGATACCTAAGGCTGGATAGGAATGGTCTGGAGTTAAGAAAGTTTTGCATGCTAGTAGTGAATATCAAACTACAGGGAGACTTGAACATTGTTCAAGGCAAGACTTGAACATTGAGAAAGTCTTAAGCATAACAGCAGACAAAAATTCAGGGAAAGCATGATTTGGGATGGTAATGCTGATGAATGGGAACACCACCATGACTGACAGTCCTTAGGCAGAAAGCGTTGATATTCTGCGTGCTTATATTTTGTAAAGGCAGCAGAAATGGAGGTGTCATCCTGTGCTCAAAGGATAACAAGTAATGAGAAAGTGAGAGTCAGAGAGTCCTGATTGAAGCTGTGACAGAGAGGTTCAGAGTCCCAGGAGTAATCCTGACTAAAGCCACATAAAATATCCATGTAATGGGTACATACTTATTGCTGTGGGAAACCTATACAAAAATATTTTTTGTATGATGCTTAGTGAGGCAAGAAATTGACTTGAGAAACCATTTTGGTAGAAAATGTCTGATGTTGATGGCTTTTGTGCACTCTAGACAATTAGCATTCAGGTCTTTCTTAGGCTAATCTAGAGGCAATCACTGCTTTGCATCTGCTGGTTCTGTGCCAACTCCAGAAGTGTCACCTTCATTCATTTTGAAATCGCACTGTATTCTGCAATATGATTAAGAGCAAGTGAGGTGGCAAGCTGAGATTAGGAATAGTTAACTGTTTTCCTGTAGTACACAGTGGAGCTCTGGCAGAGCCCTGAGCTTTTCCTAAGCTTCTCCATTAATCATTCAGGCTCTCTTCGACATTTCCAGAACTAATGAGGACAAACTGCTTTAAATGAGAAAAGATGACCTAATCTAGGAGTATTATAATTATTTTTATTAAGAGAAAAGCTATACACTGCTTTATCATAATTTAAAAAAAGATATTTTAAACTTACTGCCCACCTATTGGTAACTTATTTTTATGAGACTATCTTACTAGCATTAGGCCAGCTTGGGCGCTCCAAAATGCACTGCTATCTGGGTCAGGTCAGAGGAGGCTATTGCCTTTACTGGGTGCCTCTAATGAAAAGAACACCAGAGTCTGCATGCTAGCATTCTCAATTGGTAAGCACATTTTAGTTTTGTCTTTCATATGTTTTCTCCTTAATGCAGTACTAATTCTATTGAAAAATATAATCTCTAAAATAAGAGTTGGTAATAGATAGGAAATATTAAGATAAGCAAGCACCAAAATGGAATAGGAAGTTAAAAAATTTCCAGAGTGATGAGTAACAGTCAAAAATGAGAAAGGGCCCTGGCTGGTGTAGCTCACTGAATTGAGCTCAGGCCTGCGAACCACACAATCACCGTTCAATTCCCAGTCAGGGCACATGCTTGGGTTGCAGGCCAGTTCCCAGCAGGGGACACACGAGAGGCAACCATACATTGATATTTCTCTCCTTCTCTCCTTCCCTTCCCCTCTAAAGATAAATAAATAAAATATTTAAAAAAAAACAATGAGAAAGGCTGAGAAAGTCTCCCAGTGCTGTTAATAGTCTTCAACATAGTAATTACACTAAAAGGGCTTGGAACATAATAGGAGACATAGGGGAGTTTGATAATGCACAGGACATCTCCTCTGAGTACTTTTTCAAAGCATTTTTAAATACACTTTATTGATTATACCATTACAGTTGTTCTATTTCCCCCTTCATTCCCCTCCACCCTGCACACCCCTCCCCCACCATCCCCCCTTTAGTTTATGACCACGTGTCTCAAGTTCTTTAGATTCTATATTTCCCATACTATTCTTGCCCTCCCCCTGTCTATTTTCTACCTACCATCTATGCTACTTATTCTCTGTACCTTCTCCCCCTTCTCCTCCTCCCACTCCCCTGTTGCTAACCCTCCATGTGATCTTCATTTCTATGGTTCTGCTCCTGATCTAGCTGTCCTCTTAGTTTGCTTTTGTTTTAGGTGTGTTGTTAATAACTGTGAGTTTGCTGTCCTTTCACTGTTCATAATTTTTATCTCCTTTTTCTTAGATAAGTTCCTTTAACATTTTATATAATAAGGGCTTGGTGATGATGAACTCCTTGAATTTGATCTTATCTGAGAAGCACTTTATCTGCCTTTCCATTCTAAATGAAAGCTTTGCTGGATAGAGCAATCTTGGATGTAGGTCTTTGGATTTCATGACTTGGAATACATCTTTCCAGCCCCTTCTTGCCTGTAAGGTCTCTTTTGAGAAATCCGCTGACAGTCTGATGGGAGCTCCTTTGTAGGTGACTGTCCTCTTATCTCCTGCTGCTTCTAGGATTCTCTCCTTCATTTTAATTTTGGCTAATGTAATTATGATGTGCCTTGGTGTGTTCCTTCTTGGGCCCAACTTCTTTGGGACTCTCTGAGCTTTCTGGATTTCCTGGAAGTCTATTGCCTTTGCCATATTGGGGAAGTTCTTCTCTATTATTTGTTCAAATAAGTTTTCCTCTTGTTCTTCCTCTTCCCCTCTGGTACCCCTATGATTCGGATGTTGGAATGTTTAAAGATGTCCTGGAGGTTCCTAAGCCTCTCCTCATTTTTTTTGAATTCTTGTTTCTTTATTCTTTCCTCTTTGGTCATTTTTTTTCTTTCTTCTAGTCCACTCCATTGATTTGAGTTCCAGTTTCCTTTCCATCACTATTGGTTTCCTGTGCATTTCCCTTCATTTCAATTAGTTTAGCCTTCATATGTTCCTGTAATTTTTTACTAAAATCAACCAGTTCTGTGAGCATCCTGATCACCAGTATTTTGAACTGTGCATGTATAGGTTGGCTATCTCTTGGTCGCTTAGAAGTATTGGCTCTGGAGCTTTGAGCTGTTCTTCTTGAGCCACAATGTTTTGGTCTGTTTGTGCCAGTTTCGTATGAGGGTCAGAGCCTTAGGTGTTCACCAGGGTGGGGTGACCCAGTCACTGGGTTGTGATGCTGTATGTGGGGATGGGGTCAGAGAGGGGCAATGGTGCTTGTTACATGCTCTCTCTTGGATTTTGGTCCCCTCTGCTGCTTCCTGCAAGCAAACCAGGGCCTCCCTGGTTCCAGCTCCCAGATGTGTGGGCCTGTGTACCCTTCAGGACCCTGTGGGTCTCTCCAACAAACTCTGTGAGCCTGGGAGCTTCTCTCAGCACCTCAACCCTGAAAGTTTTTCCAATTGGTGCTTTTAGGCTTTAATTCCCATCACTGGGGCCGTAGCCTATGCAGTCTGTCTCACTTCTCACTCCTTCGCCTGGTTTATCTGTGCGTGAATGTGTGACTGCAGTCAGCCCACCACCTTGCACCCTCATTGGATCCACCTGTTGACACCTGGAGCCTGGAATCTGCCAACCACTGCCTGCGCTCTTGGGTAGGTCTGGTAGCTTTTCCCTGCCTGACCCCTCTCTGCCACCCACTGACTCCACCCCTCTTACCAGTCTGGCTGAATGGTTTGTTGTTTTCAGACTTCTGCACAGTTCAATTTTCTGTGTTTTGGTTGCATTTTTGTTACTAAAACTCTGTCGTCTTTAAACTTGTGTGTGTGAGGAGGCGCAGTGTTTCCACCTACGCCTCCATCTAGGCTGGAAGTCCCCTTTATAATTTTTGGATTATCCCTCATGCCTGAGTTAACATGATCTCAAAATGTGAGAGAATTAGTTTTAGCAAAATAGGAGTCTTTCCCCTAAGGGTTTAGCATAAAGGATGAAGACAAGGGATATCTCTGAATATTTGCATGGAAAGGTAATATTTGCATTCCATTTCATGAAGGAAAAGCTGGAAAAAGTACATGAAACTATCCTTGGAGATCTGATTTATGAAATATTTTTACTGGGAACCTGACTCAGTCTTTGTCTAAGATGGGTGGTTAGAATGGGAAAGGAGTCTGCCTGGGTTTCATATCTGATCATTGCTATCATCAGCCTTCAAACTATGAGAGGGGTTGGCAAGTACAGTCTTGACAATTCTTTCACAGTGTTCTCCTTCTAAACTCCAGTCCTTATTGCCACTTGCCACACTGCCTATAGCTATGCTAGGGTGACTTTCAGTGAAGACTTCTGTTTGTTTTCCAAAGTAGGTGGGCCAGAGTCATTTCCCATGAAGCTCCAAAATGATGTCCACAGATCTGATGCCTAAGTAACTGGGGTGTCCACATAGAGGAGGCACTTCCATAACATGTGAAAACCACCTCAGACCCCTGCCTAAGGGAGAGGTCAGGCTGCAATGAGGTTGCAGGACCATTGGTAGAGAAGTGTGAAGATTCTGGAAGGAAGAGGGCTGTTATGCCACAAGCTGAAAAATGGCATGACATCTTGCACAAGTTTCTGCCTACAATGACCTTGAACTTCATGCCCATTTCTGGAAAGCATCCTGGCCTCCTGGACATGAACCTCAGGCACTTACTTTGGGAGGAGGGGAGGATATTGCTCCATCACCTACTCCACCCAATCCCAACCCTGGAAGGAGTCTTCTCTCTTCTGAGACAAGAGAAGTTGGTCTTATCTTTGTGGAAATAAACAAAGACCAACTCAATGGGGAAAGTAGAGGTTACTTATTTAGAGCTTGCTATCGCAGGGAGACAGCCACCATCACTTGGCACTAGGCAGAGACTCAAATGCAGGTAGAGGAATGGGAGAAACTTCAGAATAGAAAGGGAGAGGGCTCACAGTGTGTCCTGACCAGAGGCTTTTGGCTTGGAGAAGTTGGAGGCTCCTAACTAGGACTGGGGTATCCTGTGTGATTGGCTAACGTTTTTTCTTGGAAAAATCAGATTTTCCTGATTGCTCCTAAGTTGGAAGTAGGAACAAAAATTAGGGAAGCTGTCGGTTATTAGTCAAGTCTTACCCATTTGGGGCCAACTGTTAGAGGGATTACTGTTTAGCTTCCTGGATGGGTTCCTAGGGACAATAATCTCACTTGCTACAGTCCTGATTTATAGACAGCAGGTTGGCTTCCTGATCTGGTTACTGCACCTGCTACTCTCATATATGGTCTGGCCATTGCCCATTTATATGTTTAATCTTTTCCCTTTATTTTATTGCCCCAGGTGTCAAAAAGAAGTGGGTACCAGAATGGGGACCACTAATATCAAAGTGAAGAGCAAAATGTGGTGGAAGAACCTGTATTCCAAAACCCAGAGGTCCTACTGAAGACTTTCCCATCTAATTATATTCTAATATGTCTCATAATGCATGGCACATAAGTGTCCTAAAATATATCTCCCCTATGGTTCCTTCCACTTACATGTCAAGCTCTAAAATAACTTTTTCCATACCCACCTTTCTCTTGTCCTCACTTTCTCCTTCCTAAACTCCATCTCAAAGCATGAGGTCTTGGTGAACATTTGCAAAAAGCTAAGAGATTAAGGTGTGAGTGTGCCTACAGAGTCTTCCTGGGTGATTCTGCATCTTTAAAGAGCATACTAGGTAAAGCTAATGCAGGTCCCATTCATTAAAGTTCTGGGGTATGAATCAGGGAAGGAGCCCTGACAATAAGGGAGGGGAGTATCTTGGGGCAGGTAATTCTTACACAGGTATTCTGCACAGTGGGAGGGACTCTTTAATTTTGCTGACTTGCTGAGTGAGACTGATAGGGAAACTCAAGAGTTCAAGATTTTAACTTCAGTTTATAGTTGATAGGCATCACTAATGTACATGAAAATCTGTTATTTCAGGAACCAAGTCCATGACCTACTTGACTCCAGGAGGTTGATAAGCAAATTCAATCTCTGTGTCCTAGGGAGTCTGCAGCTGGTCTAAGCCATTGCGTATCAGGGAAGGGAAATTGATTAAGATTGTGGATCAGAAGATAGAGGGATGGGTAGATAGGCTTCTTGACTTTCTTGAACAACCAAAAGAAGAATAACAACCAATTTAAAAACAGGAAACAACAAGAACTGCCAGAAACCCAAACTATATGGAAGTCAGTCAACCAAGAAGTTCAAGAAGAAACATTCATCCAGACAGGTAGGAAGAACAGAGACAAGAAACCTGGGTGGAGAGGACACACACCAAGGCAGTGGCTGGTGGACTGGGCAGTGCCACATTTGCCTGCAGATAAGCAGAGAGGAACAACTGGGGAGCAAGTCAAACTGTGCAACTCAGGGTTCCAGCATGGGAAACTAAAGCTTCAAAACTTCTGGCTGTAGAAATCTGTGGGGGGGTGCAGTGGTGGGACAAAATCCCAGTCTCAGAGGAGAGTGTGTTGGAGAGGCTCACTTGACCCTAGAACATATACAAGCCCACTCACCCAGGACTCAGCACCTGAAAGGGCACAATCCACTTGTGGGAAGTGAGAGAAATGACGGGAAGTGGAACAAGAACTCAGTAAGCAGCATTGTTCCCTCTTGGACCCCGTATAGTGCCACAACACAGTGAAGTGGGTTGCCCCAACCTGGTGAATATCTCAGTCTCTGACCCTTATAATTTAACAGGTGCACCAAGAAGAAGAAATATGGTCCAAATTAAGAACAGATCAAAACTCCTGAAAAAGAACTAAGTAACGAGGAGATAGCGAATCTATCAGATGCAGAGTTCAGGACACTGGTAATCAGGATGTTCACAGAAATGAATGAGTATAGTCAGAAAATAGAGGAAGAAATGAAGGCTATACAGAGTGAAATAAAGGGAAATATACAGGGAACCAACAGTGAAAGGAAGGAAACTGGGGCGCAAATCAACGGTTTGCAATAGAAGGAAGAAATAAACATCCAACTGGAACAGAAGGAAGAAACAACAATTCAAAAAATGAAGAGAGGCTTAGGAATCTCTGAGACAATTTTAAACATTCCAACATCGGAAACCTAGGGATGCCAGAAGGAGAAGAGGGAGAGCAAAAAATTGAAAACTTATTTGAACAAATGATGAAGAACTTCCCCAACCAGGCGAAGGAACTAGACATGCAATCCAGGATGCTCGGAGTTCCAGTGAAGTTCATCCAAGAAGAAAAACACCAAGACACATCATAATTAAGTTATCCAGATTAAACATAAGGAGATAATCTGAAAAGCAGCAGAAAAAAAGAAGACAGTTACCTACATAGACTATCAACTGACTTCTCAAAAGAAACCTTACAGGCAAGGAGGGGCTGGAAAGAAGTACTCAAAATGATGAAAAGTAAAGACCTACAATCTAGACTACTCTATCCAGCAAAGCTAGCATTTAGAATGGAAGGGCAGATAAAGTGCTTCCCAGATAAGGTCAAGTTTTCATATAAGCCCTCATTATATGAAATGTTAAAGGAACTTATCAAAGAAAAAGAAGATGATAAAAAATATGAACATTAAAATGACAACAAACTCACAACTATCAACAATGAAACTGAAAACAAAAATGAACTAAGCAAACAACTAGAACAGGAAGAGAATCACACAGATGGAGATCACATGGAGGATTTTCAGCAGGAAGGGAGAAGAGATATAGGGAGGGGTAGGTGAAGAGAATAAGAAGCGTAATTGGTAGGCACAAAATAGATTGGGGGAGGTTAAGAATAGTATGGGAAGTAGAGAAACCAAAGAACTTATATGTATGATCCATGGATGTAAACTAAGGGAGGGGGAGTGCTGGAAGATGGGGGAGTACAAGGCAGAGGGACATAAAGGAATGAAAAAATAGGACAAGAGTAATAGCATAATCAACAAAATATATTTAAAAGAGGACTACCAAGACTGCCAAAATGGCGGTGAGGTAGATGGGAACAGAGACCACTCTCCCCTGCATATGGGTGAAATACCTAGCTGATCTACTAAGGAACAGAGTTAACAGCCAACAGAACCCCAGCATATATGAAAGTAGAAGACCAAAAATTGTAGCAGACATTGGAAAACCAGACTGTAAGGAGAGTGCTTCAGGACAATAAGGTCCCTAGGACAAACACAGGGAGCAGGGTGTCTGCAGCCCCAGGCCCAGCATCTACTGGGTCTGCCACAGGGTTCCTGGGAGAGGGTAGGAGACCATTCTGCGTGGCTTGGGCCCAGCTCCCATTCGGAGATGCACAGGACTCACTCCCACAGATAGGTTCTCCCATGGGGAATCAGGCCTGCAATGTACCTAGGCCGCTTTGAGACTTGCTTTTGCAAAACTCCCTTACTCTGAATTGAGACAGAAAGTGCGTACTGTAACTTCCTAAAATCCAGCTAAACCTTCCCAGTATGGAGTGTAACCGATTTAACTACTTTTCCCTTTTTCATTTGCAAATATCCTTCATCTTTGATATGATTAGCAGCATTGGCTCCTTTGTTTTCTGTAAAAGGTAACCACCTAAAGCAAACCTGTGCATAGTAAATGAGGACCATCACCGTAATGCGTGGAGAAAAGAAATGAAGGCTTGTCATGGTGGAGGCTGAGGCTTTTGCTCCCCTTGAGAGAAAAAGCCATGCTAGCCCTTCTCCTTCACAGGACTCGGTAGTCCATGTGAATGTCTTGTGTCTCATCCATAACGCCGCAGACACTGTGGGCTGGTGTCCAAGTCAGGAGACAGCTGGGTCAACAGCTCCCTCCCCTGCCAAACAAGGTTTGAACAGCACTGGGAGATATCTGGTTGCTTGAAGTTGCAAAGAGGGGAATAAGGACTAAGTGGCAAACACACAGGGGCTATGAGCATTCACGGAGTCTGTGGATGCTGGCTGGGGAGAGTTGAGAGTTGGGCTGTGACAGAGCCTGAACCAGATAGTCCCTGGTATGGCTGGAGAATTGGGCTGTGTGAGAGGCCAGGCCTCTAGTGCAGCAGGCTGGAACAGAAGGAATTTCTCAAAAAAGAAAAAGAGAAAAGAGAGACACTTGGTGGCTGTTTAGGGAACTTTCCTGTAGCAGCCACTCCAGCCTCCTCCCAACCCAGCTGCACAGCCCTCCAGAGGTGGGGCGGAAGGCCCTGCACACACTCTAGTAGCTCCGGGAAGAGTGTGCTCCTGAACCTGAGGGACCAGAGGTGGCTAGGCCAGGTGAACACACCCACAACCCTGGGGGAGAGTGCTCTCTGTGGAAGGCCTGGTGCCCACACTTGAAGCCCTGGAAAGAGGCCCACAAGCTGACACCCAAAGTCCCAGGGAGAGTGTGCACCCAGACCAGAGGCTGCTAAGGAACTGGGCTGGAGGCTGACTGCTGATCAGGAAGGGAGAAAATCAGAATCAATCACCCCTCAGCCTGCTGCAGGCAGGAAGAACAGCAAAACTGGCTTGGCCAGTCAGAAGCCAGTAGGAGGTGCTTTTTTTAAAAAGTAATTCTTTGTTTTAAAATTTTATTTTTTATCTTTGAACTTCTTCTTCCTCTCTTTCCTTTTTTCTTGTTTTATTCCTTCTTCCTTTCCCCCCTTTTATCTCTTCTCACTTCTTGTTCTTTTTTTTTAAATAATTCCCACAAGTGAGACAAAAAAATCTGGAACTGTGAAAAGATGAGAGATAGACCCAAAGAGGGGGCATCCCAACAACTGAGATAGTGAGACAAATTTCACTTTGCTACTACAGAGAACTTTCAAGTTATTGCATATTTGTATTATTATTTTTCATTATTCTTACATCTTTTATATTATTAGCATTTTTGTACTTCTTTCTGTTTAGACTTCTTCACTTGGCTTGTTAAATTGCTTTCTTTGATGGGTTTCCCTTCTTCTCTCTTTCATAGTGTGTTTTTAATTTACCATCTTTCACTTCACTTGTGTTGTATTAGCACACTACTCTAGTTCCTGTGCTTCCTTTTCTGTTTATTCACATTGCATAGAGTCTGTCATATGATTATTGCTCCATGATTATTATAAATAATAGCTGTTCCATACAATTGTAAATACTACACAGCACCTCTCCCAGATCTTAACCCATTTCACAGTTTCCTGAACTCTATTACTGTTGTGGTTAATTCTATTCTCACACACTACACCTATTTTCTATACTTTACTCTCATTTTACCTCATAATCTGACCTCCCACAAGCTCACTGCTTTCTATGTCCAACTCACAATCCTACCCCTCCCCCACAACAAGAGACATCTTCTTTCCACCCTTTCTAAAAAGTGGCTACTTGGGTGAAATATCACAGTTAACACTATACATATCCAAAGGATCTCCTACCTCTTCTCTATAGGCTGGTACTGTAAATATCATAGAATACACTCTTATTGTCTTAAACCATTTTGCCTTCCCCATCCAACCAATCACAAAAAAAAGTAGGTGGAAGCTGTGAACACCAGGGCACCTGCTGGAAGAGGAAACCC
Organism: Sturnira hondurensis; assembly: GCF_014824575.4. Classification (NCBI taxonomy): domain Eukaryota; kingdom Metazoa; phylum Chordata; class Mammalia; order Chiroptera; family Phyllostomidae; genus Sturnira; species Sturnira hondurensis. The sequence continues at coordinate 29,611 of NW_028078493.1, read as the reverse complement.
ACCAACAAAGGACCCACCAACAGGTAACAACAGAAGATGAAGGAGGGAGTGGAAGCCACACTAACCCTAACCCAAGACGTATCTGAAAATAAAACTAAATGGTGGAGAAATTACATAGAAAAAACAACTGAAAAACAGTGATAGAGAAACTCAAAACTACATACAGAGAGAAGAACAAGCTTCAACACAACCAGTCCATGCCTGCACAACACAATACAAGGGGTGGTGGACAGAATGACCCTCAGTTAAACATCTGGTGGGAAAGACTCACCAAAAAAAGACCCAACAACAATTAAAACCCAAAGACAAACACAGAGCCAACTTACATGACAGCCCAAGACCAATGAGCTTGGGAGATCAAGGAGACTGCACCACTGAATCTCACAGATCTTCTACCATAGAATTTCACAATATAAGCCCAGGGAGTCAGAACAGATCAATTTAAAAGGCAGGAATTAACAAGAAGAGTTTCACAAACAATGGGAAGACAAAGAAACAATTTCCAAATTAAAGGAAAGAAGGAAGTCAAAGAAAGAATGCTAAATGAAATAGAGGCAAGTCAAATGTCAGATATTGAGTTCAAAGCAATAGTTATAAGGAAGCTCCATGAGCTCACAGAGAATCACCAAAACTACAGGGAAACTACAATGAACTCACTGCAAACTATATCAACATGAAAAATAAAATAGAAACCATCAACAAGGGCCAAGAAGAAATGAAGAATATAATTTCTGAACTGAAGAACACAGTAGAAAGAATCAAAAGCAGGTTAGATGAAGCAGAGGATTGAATCAGTGAGCTGGAGAATAAGAAAAAAACACCCGGATTCAGTGAGAAAAAAAAAAGAGGCTTAGAAAGAATGAAGAGGGGTTAAGGGAAATGCAGGACATTATGAAGCATAGTAATATTTGTATAGTAGGGATACCAGAAGAAGAAAAGCAAGGGATAGAAAACCTGATTGAAAAAGTAATAATGCAAAAGTTTCCCAATTTGGTGAGAGAAAAAGTCACACAAATCATTGAAACACAGGGAGTCCCAGTCAAGAGGAACCCAAAGAGGTCCACTTCAAGACACATCATAATTAAAATGGAAAAATTCCAAGATCAAGAGAGAATCTGAAAGGCAGCAAGGGAAAATTGGGGAGCAACCTACAAGGGAGCCCCAATAAAACTAGCAGCTGACTTCTCAATGGAAATGCTTCAAGCCAGAAGGGAATGGCAAGAAATATTCCAAGTAATGAAAACCAGAAGCCTGCAACCAAGACTACTTTATCCAGCAAGGCTCTCAATTAAAATGGAAGGCCAAATAAGGAGCTTCCCAGACAAAATAAGCCTCAAAGAATATACCTCCTTCAAATGAGCTCTGCAGGAAATGGTAAAGGGTTTGCTTTAAGAACAGGAAGAAAAACAGTGAAAGAGGAGGGACACAGGTACAAAAAATGACAATAAATAAGTACTTATCAATAATAACTTTAAGCATAAATGGATTAAATGCCCCAATCAAAAGGCACAGAATAGGGGGCTAGATAAGAAAACATGACCCACACATATGCTGCCTACAGGAGACCCAGCTCAGAACAAGAGACATACACAGATTGAAAGTGAAGGGCTGGAAACAAATAATCCAAGCAAATGGAAGGGGAAAAATGCCAGAGTAGCAATACTCATATCAGAAAAAAATAAGACTTCAAAAACAAGGGCCATAAAGAGAGACCCAGAAGGTCACTTCATAATACTCAAGGGAAGAATCCATCAAGAAGACATAAACATTGTAAATATATATGTACCCAATATAGGTGCACCCAAATACACAAAGAAAATCTTGGGGAACTTCAAGAAAAATTGCCTTGCTTGGGGGACAGCAAAACAATTATAGTAGGAGATTTTAACACCCCAGTGTCGAAAATGGATAGACCTTCTGAACAAAATAACAGCAAAGATATTGTGCATTGAACAATGCCCTAGATCAAATTAACTTAACTAATATATATAGAGCACTTCATTCCAAAGAAGTAAAATACACATTCTTTTCAAATGCACATGGAACATTTTCAAAGATAGACTATGTGATAGGACACAAAGCAAGCCTCAACAAATTCAAGAAAATTAAAATCATATCAAGCATTTTCTTCAACCACAAGGGACTGAAACTAGAAACCAACCCCAAGGAAAATATCCCAAATACTCAAACCCATGGAGATTGAATAGCATGCTATTAAACAATGAATGGGTCAAGAATGAGATTAGGGAAGAAGTAAAAAATGTTCTGGAATCAAATGAAAATGAAATCACAACAACCCAAAACTTAGGCGACACAGTGAAGGCAGTCCTGAGAAGGAAGTTCATAGCAATACAGGACTACCTTAAAAAGATAGAAATATTTCAAATAAACACCCTAATCTTACACCTACAAGGACTTGAGGAACAACCACAAAGACAACCCAGAGCAAGTAGAAAGAAAGAAACAACCAAGATCAGAGCAGAATTAAATAATATGGAGACTGAAAGCACAATTCTAAGGATCAATGAATCCAGTAGCTGGTTCTTTGAAAAGATAAACTAAATCAACAACCCTTTAAGCAGGCTCACCAAGGAAAAAGATTGAGGACTGAAATAAACACAATCAGAAATGAAAGAGGAGAGATTACAACTGACACCACAACAATGCAAAGGATTGTAAGAAATTACTATGAAGAACTGTGTGCCAAGAAATTTGAAAACTTAGGTGAAATGGACAAATTTCTAGAAAAATATAATCTTTCAAAAGTCAATGAAGAAGAAGCAGAAAGCCTGAGCAGACCAATAGCACTTGATGAAATTGAACCAGTAATAAAAAATCTCCCAACACACAAAAGCCCTGGACCAGATGGTTTCACAGGAGAATTCTACAAAGCATTTAAGGAAGAGCTAACCTCCATCTTCCAGAGATTATTCCAAACATCCAAAATGATGGAAGACTCCCAAACTCCTTTTATGAAGTCAGAATAATCCTAATTCCAAAACAAGATAAAGACACAACAAAGAAAGAAAACTTCAGGCCAATATCACTGATTAACAAAGATGCTAAAATCCTCAACAAAGTGTTGGCAAAGCACATCCAACAATACATTAAAAAGATCATACACCATGACCAAGTGGGATTCATGCCAGGGATGCAAGGATGGTTCAATATTCGCAAATCAATAAACATAATACACCACATAAACACAATAAAACACAAAAATCACATGATCATAGTAATAGATTCAGAAAAAGCATTTGACAAGGTCACCCATTTATGATATCACCCATTTATGATAAAAACACTCAACAAAGTGGGAATAGAGGTAACATCCCTCAATATAATAAAGGCCATATATGAGAGACATACAGCCAACATTATACTGAATGAAGAAAAACTTAGAGCTTTCCCATTAAGATCAGGAACAAGAAAAGGATGCCTACTTTCACCACTCCTATTCAACATAGCACTGGAAGTCCTAGCCACAGCAATCAAAGAAGAAAAAGAAATGAAAGGCATCCAAATCAGAAAGGAAGAAATAAAACTGTTACTATTTGCAGATGACATGATAGTGTACATGGAAAATCCTATAGACTCTACCCCCAAACTGCTTGACCAAATACATAAATTTGGCAAAACAGCGGGTTACAAAGTCAATATCCAGAAATCAAAGGCATTTTTGTATACCGACAATAAAATATCAGGAGCAGAAATCAAGAAAAAAAAATCTCGGAGAGGGGGAAGATGGCAACAGAGTAGCACAGAGGAAACCCAGCTCCCACGCATCTGGTAGAAAATCCAGGCAGATCTACTGAAGAACAGCATAATCAACCAACAATTCCCCAGCATTTATGAAAATAAGAGACCAGAGAGTGTGACAGAGGAACCAGACAGCTGCAGGTCTGCGAGGACTCCAGAAGGCAAGTGAGGACAAAAGCAGCTGCGCCCATGGCCTTCTTGGCGACGGGGCTGTGTCCCGGGCGCACCCAAGGCAGGCGACCTCTGGTGGTGCGTGAGTACGGACGAGAAGCGGCACGCAATCTGGGCCGGTAACATCAGTGGGAAACAGAGGCCCCGTCTGAATCCGGGGCCAGGGTGCCTGTGGCGGAGGGAACTCCAGAGGCTTAGCACCCAGTGGGCTGGCAACAGACTCCGTGGGAGTTGTGGGCCTGCTACAGGGTCCGTGGGAGAGAACTGACTCCCCACCGTCCCCGTCTAGGCAGGCTGGGTAATACCGGGCAGAGACCTGTGGGCTTAAGCTAACGTAAAGGGTGGCAAGGGTGGAGGGCCCTATTCAACTGCGGACTCTGTGGTCACCAGCCAGCCAGCCCACCAGCCCACCAGCCCACCAGCCCCGGGGAATTAAGAAGGACACTATTGTTGCCGGTCTTTTGGGATTGAGCTGGGCTTAGAGGCAGGCTTTGTGGAGAAGTCTCTATTGGAAAGTGAACTGAGGTGCTCTGCAACAGCAGCTTGCCTCATGGTCCAACCACCCAGCAGCCATCCAGGGGAAGGGTGGGAACACCTGGGTCCCACCACGGGACTGAGGACAGTGCCAGATACCTCGGGACCCAGGCAGCCTCCCAGGGGTGTGGGTGCCCACATCCCAATCCTGCAGCCTGGCTTGCGCGCCTCCATACCTGCCCTCAGAGAGGCTGGCCACAGCCAGAAAAACCGGTTTGGACAATTTGAAACCGACAAAGGAAGGGTGTAATCCTTTGTTTTGTTTTTTGGTTTTTTTTGTGTGTGTGTTTTTTGCCCCTTCCCTTTTTTTCCTCTCTCAACTTCTTTAAGGAATCTTATATCTTTTAAATTGTATTGTTGCTCTATCATTCAATACTCTGTCCCTCATTTCTTTTTGTTTATCTCCGGTTTTAGTCCTTCCATTCGTCCCAAATTTTCCACTTATTCCTTTCTCCTGACTTTTGTGTGTGTGTGTGTATGTGTGTGTGTGTTGGATTGTTTGTTTGTGCATTGCTTAATTTTCTTTTAGGTTTATTATTATTTTTTTGCATTATTCTTACTTTTTTTTATTTTAAGAATATCTTTGTATTCCTCCTCTTTCTGGACAGGTTTCTTAGTCCTGGCTGGTTATATTGTACTACCTGACAAGTTCCCACTGCTCTTTCTTCCACAGTGTATTGCTAATTTTCTATACTTCATGCCACTTGCTTTCCTTTGGCATACTACCCAAGCTCTATAACCCCCATTTAGACAGATCACATATAGTCTATCATGTGAATGTTGCTCTAATATTATTGTAAATAAGAGCTGTTATATACAATGGTAATACTTCATAACACATCTCTCGTTAATCTCTCATCTTAATCATGATGTTCCTTGGTGTGCTTTTCCTTGGATCCACTTTCTTTGGGACTCTCTGGGCTTCCTGGACTTCCTGAAAGTTTATTTCCATTGCCAGATTGGGGAAGTTTTCCTTCATCATGTTCTCAAGTAAGCTTTCAGTTTCTTGGTCTTCTCCTTTTGGCACTTCCATTGTTGTATTCGAATGGCGAGAAACCAAATGTCCAGGCACTTAGAGCTCGTGATGTTATTTATTGGCCAAAAGCTTTACCTGCGCAGGGGCGAACTTCCCCAACTGTGATCAGAGTCACATAGCTCCTCAGAGCTGCAATATGGAAGTCGCGCCTGGCTTACAGACTACAGGGGTTTTATAGAGCGCAGCAAGCAAGCAGTATCCAGAAGCAGATGTGGCTGTTAGCAATTGGTGCAATTGAACACAGCTTTTTCTTTTGATTGGAGGGGTTACTCGTTGGCGGGCAGATTCTGGCGGTCTGCCTTGCTTCACATATTTACCTTATTTGGCTATTTACTTGGCTAACCACTCATCCTATCTTCCTGGAACATTCTGGGGGCGGGGAGTACAGCCTTAAGCAATAACATCCTGCTTTACACCTTGTTGCATTTTCCATTTTGTCATAACCTTACATTCCCCCCTTCTCAAGGTTATTAGTCAAACCATTGACTGTTCTTCTTGGGGTAGTATTGTATAAGGTTGGGACAGGACCATAAGTTTGACCCCGTCTATCCTATCTTTGATAAATGCAAGGAGTCTTTTGAGAATGACTGGCCCTAGGGTCAGGGTCAGCAGGAGGAGTAAGAGGGGACCTACTAAGGCCGACACTAAGGTGGTAAGCCAAGGTGAAGTTCTAAACAGTGAAGCAAACCAATTGGGGCTGTCTGGTTCACTTTCTCTTTCTCTAAGTCTTTTGGTGAGTGTTTTTATGCTTTCCCTTATGACGCCAGAGTGGTTTGCATAAAAACAGCATTCTTCCCCTAGGGCGGCGCATAAACCCCCTTGTTTGAGGAATAATAAATCTAGGCCTCGTCTATTTTGCAAAGCTACTTCTGCCAAGGAATCAACTTGTCTTTCTAAGTACACTGCTTGGTCTTGGAGTAAGGATATGTCCCTAGAAAAAGTCTGAGATAGGAGTTTTCCTTGGGTGCAAATGAACCATACTCCTTCAGGTGCTTGGGGAAACCTAGGTTCTTTGGTTTTGTTAATATTTACAGGCACTTGGTCAAGGCAGTAACTGCTGTAGTCTGAAGAAGTTAGGTTATAGCCCT
>NW_028078493.1:0-17000 GCF_014824575.4 Sturnira hondurensis | reverse complement strand
GATTTTGAGGTAAGGTGAGAGTAAAGAATAGTAAATAGACGTAGCGTGTGAGCAAGTAGAGTTAATCACTACAGTAATAGAATTCAGGAACCTGTAAAGTGGGCTAAGACTGGAGAGATGTGTTGTGAAGTATTTACAGTGCTATAGAAAGCAACAAACAAACACACAAAAAAAGGGCAAGAGAAGTGAGGAAAAAAGCAATAAGTTTGGGGTGAAATGAAGAGGGACTAAGACAGGAAAAAAGAAAGGAGAGGAACAGAGTACTGAAAGATACAGCAACAATAAAATTAAAAAATATATATGATTACTGAAAAAAGTTTAAAAATAAAAGTAAAAAACAAAAACAAAAAAACAAAACAAAAACCCAACAACAAAAACTCCTTCCTTGTTGGTTTCAAATTGTCCAATACGGTTTTTCTGGTTTCGGTGGGACCCCTCTGTGGACTGGGTTGTAGGCCCAGGCGCACACCCGCCCACCAGCCAGGCTATCAGACTGGGGTGCAGGCGCCCGCCCACCTGACAGGCTGCCTTGGTCCCATGGGATCTAGTACTGTCCTGTGGCTGGGTGAGAAGCAAGTCAAGCTGCCTTCAGAGAACACCTCAGTCCACTTTCCAGTAAAAACTTCTCCAGAAAGCGTGCCTCTCAGCCCAGCCCAATCCCCAACCTGACTGGTTAGGACAATGCTCCTCTCAAATTTCCTGGGCTGGCAGGCTGGTGGCCTGGCGACCACAGAGATCGCAACTGAACATGGCCCCCTGTCCTTGCCACCCTCCCTGCACACCTAGGCAGACAGGTCTCTGCCACCCAGCCCCTCCTAGATGTTGAGGGAGGGAGCCAGCTCTTCCAGGGACCCCGAAGCCGGCCTAATCCTCCACTGGGTGCTAGGCTCCCTATGAGTCCTCCGTGGCACTGGCCACAGATGGAAGCCTCTACACCCCTAACACAGCGGCAGCGGCGGCTCTGAGGCGTTTGGGCTGGCCCAGGGTAGCCGGTCCTGCCACTGCCGCTTTTGTCTTTACTCACAGTTGCTGGGCTCCCGCTGAGTCCTCTGTGGCAGACACCCCGACGCTGGCCGTAGATAGAAGCCTTTGGGCCCTGGAAGCTGCTACGGCAGCAGCAGCTCCGAGGTCTTTGCGCGCCGGCCAATGGCTGCTGGTCCCGCCACTGCTGCTTTTGACTTTACTCTGGGGTGCCTGGCTCCCGAGGGCAGCGGCCCTGCCGCTGCCGCTTTTGTCTTTACTCACAGTTGCTGGGCTCCCGATGAGTCCTCTGTGTCAGACGCCCCTGTTGCTGGGCGCAGGGGGAAGCCTCTGGGCCCCGACCGCTGAGGCAGCCAAGGCTCCAAGGTCTTTATGCGCCGGCAATGGCTGCCTTACTGCCGCCGCCACCACTGCTGCCGCTGCCCTTGACTTTTCTCAGGGTTGCCAGGCTCCCGATGAGTTCTCCGTGGCAGCCGCCCTTGTCGCTGGGCACAGACGGAAGGAAGCCTCTGGGCTCCAACCGCTGCGGCAGCCGTGGCTCCGAGGTCTTTACTCGCTGGCTAATGGCTGCCACCGGTCTGGCCGCCTCCGTCCTTACTCGTGTCCCTGAGACCCCAACAACCCCCAGCGGTCTGGTTCGTCACTATCTCTGGTCTCTTATTTTCATAAATGCTGGGGAATTGTTGGTTGGGGAATTGATTGTGCTGTTCTTCTGTAAATCTGCCAGGATTTTCCCCCAAGTGTAGGAGAACTGCAGTCGCTCCGTCCTACTCCGCCGCCATTTTCTCTTCTCCCCATATTTTATTTACGTTATAAATTTTATTTTTTCACCTTGTTTCTATTTCTTAGTCTTATTATTTATCCTCCACTTACCCTCTGAAAATATTTTTCTTTCCGTTAGTCACCTCGTATTCTTTTTTTCTTTCATATAATATTCTTATTCTCTTTCCACCTTGATTGATCTTAGCTCATTTGTGGTTGGCATCATGGTGGTGTTTGGGGGTATGTTTGCTGGTATGGGTATTGTTTGCTGGGTTGTTTATTCTGTTTGGGCAACTCCTGGACAATAGCATACAAGAGGTGGTGTGGGTTGTGACTCTCAGTCAACCAGGCAGAGGGGAGAACCCATGAATGAGTGTGCCAACGACAACCAAAACCCAGATACAACAAAACCCACACATACTCTTTAAAGGGCATCTCTAGATGCCCTATCCATCTCAGGAGTTCAAGGAGACTGCACCACTGAGAATATGGGCTCCTACCACAGAAGGCCGCCCCACAAACACACAGAGTCAGAGCAGTCAGTCTAATATGCCAAAACAAACTAAAAAATCCACCTAAAATAGGGAGACAAAGAATAACCTCCAAACAAAAGGAAAGGAGGAATCCCCAGAAAGAGTGCTGAATGAAATTGAGGCTAGCAATTTATTAGACAATGAGTTCAAAGTTATAAGTATGCCAAAGGAACTCAGTAAGAACTACAAGGAACTTAGTGGGAACTAGATCAGCAAGAAAAAAAACACAGAAACTATGAATAAGAGCCAGGAGGAAATTAAGAATATAAGTCTGAAATGAAGAACACACTAGAAAAAATTAAAATCAGGGTAGATGAAGCAGAGGATCAAATTAATGAGTTGGAAGGCACACCCAGTCAGCACCACAAAATGAAAAAAAGGCTAAAAAAGAACAAAAATAGTTTAAGGGAGCTGCAGGACAAAATGAAACAGACTAATATTCACAGCATAGGAATTCCAGAAGGAGAATAAAAATAGCAAGGGATAGAAAACCATTATTTGAAAAAAATAATGACAGAAAACTTCCGAGGTAAAAAGTAATGCTAGTTCAGGAAGCACAGAGGGTCCCAATTAAGAAAAACTCAAAAGAGCCAAGTGTAAGACATATCAAAATTAAAATGGCAATATCTAAAGACAAAGAGAGAATCTTAAAGGCAACAAAGGAGAAACAGCTAGTATCATACAAGGACGCTCCGATAAGGCTATCAGCTGATTTCTCAACAGAAACACTAAAGGCCAGAAGGGGGTAGCATGAAACATTACAAATTATGAAAAGCAAAGACCTGCAACCAAGACTACTCTACCCAGCAAGGCTCACATTTAAAATGGAAGATGAAATAAGGAGCTTCCCAGACCAAAAAAGGGGGGGGGAGGGGCTAAAAGAGTTTATCTCCACAAAACCAGCATTGCAAGAAATGCTAAAGAAATTTTTTAAAGAAGATAAAGAAAGAGAGAGAGAACACAGGCACACAGGGGAAATATGGCAATGAATAAATACCTATCAATAACAATCTTAAATGTAAATGGATTAAATGCTCATATCAAAAGACATAAGATAGCTGAATGCATAAGAAAACATGACCTCCATATATGCTGTATACAAGAGACTGGCCTCAGGACAAAAGATCTACACAGGCTGAAAGTGAGTAATGGAAAAAAAAATATTCCAAGCAAATGGACAGGGAAAAAAAAACCCCTGGGAAGTGGGGTAGCAATACTTATGTCACACAACATAGACTTCAAAGTAGAGGCCATAACAAGAGACAAAGAAGGTCACTACTTAATACTTAAGGGAGTTGTCCATCAAGAGAATAATAACCCTGGTAAACATATACACCCCAAACAGGAGCATCTAAATACATAACGACAATCTTGGAAGACTTTAAGAAGGAGATCAGTGGCAATACAGTCATTGTAGGGGATTTTAACACATCACTGGCAACAATAGACAGATATTCCAACAAAAAACCAACAAAGGTATTGTGGCATGAATAGCACCCTAGATCAAATGGACCTAATTGATATTTACAGAGCATTTCACCCCAAAGAAGCAAAATAAAGTCATCCCTCTCTATATTGCCTATATTGCAGTTCACTTATTGCGGCCTCACTGTATCACAGAGTTTTCGCTATATTGCAGGATTTTGTGGTATATAGGTATTTGTATAATATTTATGATTTTAATTATTTTTGCCTAAAAATTAAAACAATATAGAAAATATTAAAATGTTAATTCAAACAATTAAAAGAATATTAAATCAAAATAAAATATAGTATATATTTCACCAGTGGATGAATGCCATACTGTACAAAATGGAAATGCAGTATGCTACTACTGCTTGCACAAGTTTGCCAACATGAGATTGTACATGACACACTATTGGCTGATGGAATGGAAGGCAACCAACCACAGCACTGTGTTCTGTATCCTGGGCACTGATGGGCTCAGTGACCATAGCATCAGTCTGTTTGCTCTCCTGCACTGTGCCCATATGTTCAGCATCTCTCCTTGTCCACTTCACATCCACGTCTGATCGCTGCATATAGCGTTGCTCTGCAGTGTTGTGTTTTTGTGAAATTTTCATAAAAGTTTGAATTTATTTCAAGCCCTACAATGCCATCCAAATGTTCTGTGCCTTCTAAGGCTTCAGGTAGTGAACTCAAGCGCAAGAGGAATATGCTTACCATCAAAGAAAAGGTGGAACTTCTCGATATATTAAAGGAAGGCAAAAGCTATGCGGCTGTAGGCTGCCATTACAGGATCAACGGATCTACTGTTCACTACATAAAAAAAGACAAGAAGATTATTAGATCTATGGCAACAATGACTTTTCACAAGACTGCAAAGAGGGTGGTCACTTCCCTCAATAAGGCCATTGTGAGGATGGAGTCTGCATTGGCCCTGTGGATAAATGACTGCAAAAAGAAGAATATCTCATGGGATATCAACACTATCCAGACGAAGGCCAATAAACTTTATGATAATTTTGTGGAAAGCACAGATGTTCATGATGGTGATGAGGATGAAGATGAGGATGATGACGCAGAAGCAGGACCATCGAGTGCTTGTCCCACCAGACCAACCCCATTCAGTGCCACCAAGAGCTGGTTTGACAAATTTCAGAGGCACTTTGGACTCAAGAGCACTTCTGTCTCTGTAGATAAGAAGCAGTGCCAGCAACTCCCCATAACTATGTTCATCACTCAGACAAAGAGATCAGTTATGCCTACACCTTTATCAAAAATAGAAGTTACAATCCAGAGTGAAGATATTGCACCACCTGATGAAATGCCTGATGAAGTGGAAGAGCTGTAATGCTCTTCTTGGCTGTGCAGTACATTCATCTCATCATCATCACTTCATCACCATCAGTACTGCACAGCTACATAATTCATGATCTTCGTCATTCAAGCTGTAGTATACTTCACTGATGAGTACCCATATAGAATTTTACATATGATTAAAATTATGTAGGAAGAGTGTAGAAAGTGTTTGAGAGCATATGAAGTGTTTATAAGAGTGTGGGAAAGGTTAATAAGAGAGTGGGAAAGGTTTACAGGAATGTGGGAAGGCTTTATAAAGCCTTAAAACATATATAAATAATAAAATAAATGTAACACCACTACTTCTTGGATTTTCACCTATTGTGGGAGTCTCTGGAACATAACTCCCTCGATAGATGAGAGATCACTGTATACATTCTTTTCAAATGCACATTGGACAGTTTCAAAGATAGACCACATGGTAAGACACAAAACAAGTGTCAACAAATTCAAGAAAATTGAATTATATCAAGTATCTTCTTGGATCACAGTGGCTTGAAACTAGACACCAACCTCAAGGAAAAAACTCAAAAACATTCACATACATGGAGACTGAATAACATGTTATTAAATAATGAATGGGTTAATAATGAGATCAAGGGAGAAATGAAAAAATACCTGGGAACAAATAAAAATATATATACAACAACCCAAAATCTATGGGATATAGTGAAGGCAGTCCTGAGAGAGAAATTCATAGCAATGTAGGCCTACTTAAAGAAGATAGAAAAATCTCAACTAAACAATCTAACCCTACATCTAAAAGAACTAGAGTAGAGAAACAACAACAAACAAAGCCCAGTGAGGATAAGGAAGGAAATAATCAAAATTAAAGCAGAATTAAATGATACAGATACTGAAAAACCATTCAAAGGATCAATGAGTCCAGGAGCTGCTTCTTTGAAAAGATAAAAAAAATGCAAACCTTTAACAAGACTCACCAAGAAAAAAAGAGAGAGGACTCAGATAAATAAAATCAGATATGAAAGAGAAGTCACAACTCATACCACAGAAATACAAAAAATTGTGAGAAATTACTATGAACAACTACATGCCAAGAAATTGGACAACCTGAGTGAAATGGATAAGTTCCTAGAAACATACAGTCTTCCAAAACTGAATCAAGAAGAAGCAGAAAGCCTGAATAAACCAATAACAACTAATGATATCGAAGCAGTAATCAAAAACTTTCCAGCACACAAAAGCCCTAGACCAGCTGGCTTCACAGAAAACCCCAGACCAAACATTCCAACAAGAATTAACCCCTATTCTTTTCAAACTATTCCAAATAATTCAAGCAGAAGAATGAGTCCTAAACTGTTTTTACAAGGCCAATATTATCTTAATTCCAAAACCAGAAAAAGACACAACAAAGAAAAAAGAGCTGTAGGCCAATATCTCTGATAAACAGAGATGCTAAAATCCTCAACAAAATAGTAGCAATCTGGATCCAGCAATACACTCACAAGATCATATATCATAGCAAAGTGGGGTTTAGTCCAGAGATGCCGGGATGGTACAATATTCATAAATCAATAAACATTATACACCACATAAACAAAATGGACAAAAATCACATGATCATATCAATAGATGCTGGAAAAGCATTTCATAAAATCCAGCACCAATTTATGATAAAAATAGTCAGCAATGGGCATATAGAGGGAGCATTCGTCAATATAATAAAGGCCATATACCAGAAACCTACTGCCAACTTCATATTCAATGGGTGAAAACTAAACTTTTTTCCCTTAAGGTCAGGAGCAAGACACAGGTGTCTGCTTTCACTACTCTTATTCAACATAGTACTAAAAGTTCTAGCCACAGTGATCAGACAAGAAAAGAAATAAAAGGCATCCAAATTGACAAGAAGGAAGTAAAACCATCCTTACTGCTGATAACATGATGGTGTACATAAAAACCCCTATAGACTCTACCAAAAAACTACTATACTTCATAAGTGAATTTGGCAAAGTAGCAAGATACAAAGTCAATATTCAGAAATTGAAGGCAGTTTTTGTATACCAATAATGAATTATCAGAAAGAGAAACTAGGGGGGAAACCCCATTTACTATAGCAACAAGAAAAATAAAGTACCTAGGAATAAACCTAACCAAGGAGGTAAAAGACCAAGACTGAGAAAACTATAGAACACTGAAAAAAGAAATTGAAGAAGAAGCCCTGGCTGGTGTAGCTCAGTGGATTGAGCGTGGGCCTGCGAACCACAAGAAATTGAAGAAGATACAAATAAATGGAAATATATACTGTATTCATGGATTGGAATAATTAACATCATTAAAATGTCCATACTACCCAAAGCAATCTATAGATTCATTACAATCCCTATTAAAATATCAATGGCATATTTCACTGATCTAGAAGAGTGTATAAATAATCCAAAAATTTACATGGAACCAAAATAGACCCCAAATAGCCTCAGCAATCTTGAGAAAGAAGAATGAAGTTGGAGGGTTCACAATACCCAATATCAAACTATATTACAAGGCCACTGTTACCTAAACAACCTGGTACTGTCATAAGAACAGACACATAGATCAATAGTACAGAATAGAGAGTCCAGAAATAAACCCACATCTCTATGGTCAATTAATAGTTGACAAAGTGGGCATGAGCATACAATGGAGTAAAAACAGTCACTTTAATAAATAGTGTTGGGAGAACTGGAGGGGCACATGCAAAAAAATGAAACTTGATCACCAACTAACACCATACACTAGAATAAACGCAAAATGGTTAAAAGATTTAAATACAAGTCATGATACCACAAACATCCTCACAGAAAAGGTAGGCAGTAAAATCTCAGATATCTCATGTAGCAATATTTTTGCTGATATATCTCTAGGGCAGAGGTGTCAACCTCATTTTCAGTGGGGGTCACATCAGCCTCGTGGTTGCCTTCAAAGGGTCGGAAGTAATCTTAGTACTGTATAAATGTAACTGCTCCTTAACTAGGGGTAAAGAGCTTGGCACTCTGCTCTATAGAAACAAGGTACTAGGCCAGATAAAACAGGGTGGAGGGCTAGATTCAGCCCGAAGACCTTGTGTTTGCCAGCTGTGCTGTAGGGCAAGGTAGATAAGGCAAAAAATAAACAAATGGGACTACATCAAATTAAAAAGTTTCTGCACAGATAAAGAAACCATCATCAAAATGAAAGGGGAACTGACTGTATGGAAGAACATATTTGCCAATGATACATGAGGCAAGGGTTTAATCTCCAAAACAGAAAGAACTCATAGGACTCAACACCAGGATGACAAAAAATCCAATTAAAAAATGGGCCAAGGACCTGAAAAGACACTTCCCCAATGAGAACATACAGATGACCCATAGAACATACAAAAAGATGCTCAACATCAGTAGCATCAAAGAGATGCAAATTAAAATCACAATGAGATATCACCTCACACCTGTCAGAATGACCATCATTAATAAATCAATAAACAATAAGTGCTGGCTAGAGAAAGCAGTTACTGGAGAAAAGGGAACCATAGTACATTGTTGGTAGGAATGCAGACTGGTGCAGCCTCTGTGAAAAACATTATGGAATTTCCTCAAAAAAATTCAAAATGGAAGTGCCTTTGACCAAGCAATTCCATGGCTGGGAATATACCCCAAGAATCCATAAATACAAGTTCAGAAGAATTTATGCACTTTTATGTTTGTAGCAGTGCTATTTACAATAGTCAAGTGCTGGAAACAGCCTAAGTGTGCATCAGTAGATGAGTGGGTACAAAAACTGTGGCATGTTTACACAATGGAATACTACACAGCAGAGAGAAAGAAGGAACTTCTACCCTTCACGACAGCATGAATGGAACTGGAGATGATTATACTAAGTGAAAAAAGCCAGGCAGTGAAAGATAAATGTCATATGATTTCACTTATAAGAAGAATCTAATGAACAAAATAAACTAACAGGCAAAATAGAACCAAAGACATAGGCACATGGAACAGACAGACAGCAGCCAGAGGGGAGGTGGAAGGGGGATAATAGTGGAAAGAAGGGGAAAAGACTAGTCAAAGAACATGTATGAATGACCAATGGATATGAACAATGGGGATTGACTGTGTGAGTTGGGGATGGGCTGGGCAAAGGAGGGAAAGGGGGAAAAATGTGGACAACTGTAATAGAATAACAGTTAAAAAAAACCCCACAGGTGATTGTGACAGCGGTTGTCTTTCATCCAGTGGTTTTTAGAGTTCCCGACCAGCAGTTTCAGCATCATTTGAGAACTATTTCAAAATGTTCAACTGTACTCAATCAGAAACTCTTGGTATGGGGCCCAGGAATGGCAGCTCTAACAAGGCCTTGAGGTGATTCTGATACACACAAGTGAAGTGGGCAGAGTATTTCAAGGAAGGCCTTGGGGACATGCTGTGCCCTTCATACACCTCCTTGTCCCCAGGAAAGTGCAGCTGGCCCACTGGGCTGACAGACCCTGACTATAATCTGGATTGAATCAGTAAATCCTCCAGATACTCAAAAGACAATAGTCAAAGATATCCTGAAACAGTACTCTCACAAAGACAAGGAAGATACAACATAAACTCCATTATGTCACTAACACTTCTAAGCTCCTGCTCTGGGTGGAAGGCCATCGTGCTCCTCTGCTCCAGAAAATGGGTCATGTAATAGTGGCCTCAGAGGACCACCTGATGTAGACCATGGCTGAGCAAATTTAACCTGAGAAATACAGGACTAGGGTAAGGCCCCGATTTTGAACTTTATGCATTCAGAAATCATCGAGAAGGAATGCATTGCCTAGCCTTTAAAAAAATAGAGAAGTGCTCCAAGACATCTTGAAAGATGTAGGTTAGAATAAATTTTAGTCTCAAGTTAATAACTATTTAATTTATTGACTTTGGTACCAGGTATTGTGCTAGGAGTTTCCTGGTTGCTCCTCAGAACAACTGTGTGTGAAATGTGTGTCGATGGAGAGATGTCAGGCAGTGGAAAGAACTGTGTCTCGAGTCTGAGCACTAGGGTTGGGGTCTCAGTTTCTCAGTTCTGCACCTAATCACAAACTAAGTGAAATAAAGAATAGATGGTACTGGCCCTGGCTGGTGTAGCTCAGTGGATTGAGCATGGGTCTGGGTTGCAGGCCAGTTCCCAGCAGGGACACATAAGAGTCAACCATGCATTGGTATTTCTCTCCCTCCTTCCCTTCTCCTCTAAAAATAAAAAAAAAGAATAGATGGTACTGGATTCCTGGTTTGTTTGTTTGTTTTTTTCTGATGGACAAGTGAGAAAATGTTTATAGGTACTCAAAAAGTAAGCTTTGATGTGACTGGTTATTCCCATTTTATACATAAGAACTAAAAGCTTGGAGGGGTGAATCAGAGATTCTCAATGACGGTGGCACATTTGAATCACCTGCAGGGATTTAAAAAAAAAAAAAAAACAGTAATCCCCAAGTACAGTAGATATGATTAAAACCAGCAGGTTAAATGAGTTACCCGCCATTATACAGCCAGCAGGTGGCAGGGTTGGGAGTTGAGCCCAGGCCTAGGGACCTACTACTCATACTGAACACCAATCCCTGATGAAAAGCCAATTCATGGAGCTCATAGTGCAGTAACACCTCTCAGGTGCAAGGGAGATGTAATGTGAGGATTCTGGCCTCAACTGGGCTTCCCTGTGACAATACTTATCACAGTAAGGATGGTATTTTCCCAACAGATCCAGTTCAATCCGTCTCAGGTGGCGCTGATCTCAGCAAGAACAATCCTTGGAGAATAAAGCAAAGCGTGAAGTCACGGAGGAGCAAAAGATTTCCTTGTGACTAAAAGGATTATTTTGCCACTAAAAGAAACAAACAAAACAAAAACAACAACAAAAAAGCCACTACCTTTTGACCTTATAATGAGCTGTGTGAGTCACAAGGCACGTTCATACTTATTCCTTTGCACTGCCACTTCCTAGCTGAGTGTCTTTGGGCAAGTTACTTAATCTCCCTGTTCTCACTTTCCTCCTCTGAAAAATTGGGGTGGTAATAATATCTATCCCATTGTGTTTCTGTGATGATTGGATGAGGTGTTTGTAAAGCACTGAAAAGAGGAATTGGCATATAGAAATTATGCAATGATGTCAGCAGTTATTAAAATCAGACTTCAAAAAGCCAAGGCTTGATGTCTTACCCCAAGTTAACAGCTAGTAATCACACTTATATGTCTGTCTGCCTACTTATATGCCTACTGACCTGCTCAGGTTCATCTGTCTGTCTTATGCCTCTGGGTTTAAAAAGCCCTCCTTTTTTCTTACCAGTTACTGTCTTGGTTAATTAGTGAGTTTATGTACTTGGTGGGACTGATGAGAGGACAAATTCCTTCCATGGGAGAGGAATAGCCAAATAAGCCAATGTATCAAAGGCCTTATTTTCTCACTTCCCTCCCTCAGTGTTGTTAACCACTAAAGACTAGAAAGGGCCTTGGCTTCAGGGAGCACAACTCTGCTGGGCAAATCTGTGCACAGAGACCCACTCATGCTGAAAACAATTTTTAATACCTCATTACTGAAAGACTCCACTGGAAGCAAAAGGCCCTTCACCTTGTTGCCATGGAAGTCACCAAAGGCCTCCAGCTCTGTTTCTAGGGTCCCTAGCATTGCAGGTCTTGGAATTCAGACTCTCTGAGGGTGAATGAGCAGAACTCAGCAAAACCAAAATGCTCATTTATTAACTTACAAGAAAAGCAGTCACATCTTTATTTTAGCTGATCAACAGAAAACCATGTGTAGACATAGACCACAGCATGGTTATCACCAGAGGGGGAAGGGGGGGTTATAAAAGAGGGTAAATGGGGGGACAAGTGGTGATAGAAAGAGACCTGACTTGGGGTAGTAAACACACAATACAGTATACAAATGGTGTATTATAAATTACAAAATAAACCATTTTATAATGGTGTATTATAAACACATAAAACCTATATAATCTTATTAACCAATGTCGACTCAATAAATCCATTTTTTAAAAAAAGCAGAAAACACACTGAGGTCAGCATTGTGTAGTGAATACAAAATTAAAGTAAAAAGCCTAAGAATGTAAGAAATATTTTCACCAAGCCATAGTCAGGTAATAGGTTCCCATTCTTCACTATTGAGACATGGATATTATTTCATCCTGTCTGTGAACCTTCTTTCTCTCTGATTCCAGGGTCTCTGACCAGTTCCTTTCTGCCTACCTTTCCCCTTTCAATGCTGCAAGCCAGCTCTCAGGACTAAACTCACCAATTCTTGCTCCATCATCATCCTTTGGATGGAGTCTGTGCCAGTTTTTGATGTGCTTCCTCACTATGACTGGATTGCTTTATGATTGTTTCTTTTTTAAAAGGTTTTATTTATTTATTTTTAGAGAGAGGGTAAGGGAAGGAGAAAGAGAGGGAGAGAAACATCAATGTGTGGTTGCCTCCCACATGCCTACTACTGGGGATCTGGTCTGCAACCCAGTCATGTGCCCTGACTGGGAATCAAACCGGCGACCTTTTGTTTCGCAGGCCCATGCTCAATCCACTGAGTTAGGGCCAGGACCAATTGTTTCTGATAATTTCTCTTCTTAGGCCAATTTTCCCTTCACCTCATACTTGGCCTCTTTGCCTACATGCCCTCGTGTGCCTGTGAGTTCACATAATCAAGAAATATGAGATTTGGAAGTGTCAGGGATATGCTGTCAAGCTTGAGAAACTGGTTTTGCAGGAAGCTTGCTGTGGTGAGAAGCAGTATTTACAGAAAGGGCAATAGGCACAAAGAAGGTGTGAGTGTGTAGGAGTATATGTCACTGGTGCTATTTCAGGGTAAAGTCCATTTTGGTGTGTTCACATGTGAGCACACCCCAGTCAGGTCAGTCTTCATCAAGATAGCTTTCTGGTACCAGATTTCCAGGTCTGATGATGTCACTGTGCAGAACTGCAGGACTAGCTATGACCCTTTACTTACTTTCTGTGCCCTTTGCAAATGCCAGCCTGTGCCCACCCTGTCTTCATTCCTCTTAGCTCTAAAGCACAGTTTCCCAACCTCAGCACCAGTGACATTTTGGGCTAGATTATTCTTTGCTGTGGGAAACTGTCATATGCATTGTAGGATGCTTAACAGCATCCCTGGCCTCTACCCACTAGATAGCAAGCACCTTTCTCATTTATAACAGTCAAAAATGTATCCAGACATTGATAAATACCCCTGGTATGAGGGTGGGGGCCCATAAGAACCATATATGTAAAGGGGAGGGAAAGCAGGTAACACTAATTGCCTCTAATTTCAGGTAGGTATAGAGAGAGAGAGACTGGAGTGAGGAAAGGGTTGGAGTGAGCAGGTGTATCCTGAAACATTGGGCTCAGATGGTCCCCTGCCACTACCTCTCAGAAACTTTTTAATGCAACAAACCATTAAATTTGCTTTGTGCATAAATCTGACTGTTTATAGACTCTAACCAGTTTTGGAGACACCACCGAAAGCTACTTACATCTATTATGTTTATTCACTCTGGCCCAAACTAAATACGGTTTTGAAAAAAAAATTTTGCAATTTTTTATTCAGTTACAGTTGTCCCACCTTTTCCCCCATTGCTCTTCCTTGCCTCATCACCACCCACTCCCACAGTCAATACCCTCCTCATTGTCCATGCCCATGAATCCTCTATTTATGTTCTTTGGCTTGCCTTTCCCCTTCTTTCCCATTATCCCTTTCCCTCCTCCCCTCCAGTCACTGTCAGTTTGTTCCTTATTTCAGGTCTCCAAGTCTATTTTGCTCATTTGTTTGTTTTGTTCCTTAGGTTTCACTTACAGGTGAGATCATATGGTAATTGTCCTTCACCACCTGGCTTATTTCACTTAGCATAATACTTTCCAGTTCCATTCATGCTATTGTGAAGGGAAGGAGTTCCTTCTTTCTTTCTGCTGTGTAGTATTTGATTGTGTAAATGTACCATAGTTTTTTGATCCACTCATCTACTGATGGGTACTTAGGCTATTTCCAGCCTATTATAAACAATGTTGCTATGAACATTGGGGTGCATAGGTTCTGTTGCATTGGTGATTCAGTATTCTTAGGGTATAATCCCAGCATATAGGCAGGAAAATTTCAGATATCCCACGCAGCAATATTTTCACTGATACATCCCCTAGGGTAAGGGATATAAAAGAAAGACTAAACAAGTGGGACTACATCATACTAAAAAGCTTCTGCATGGCTAAAGAAAACATCAACAAAACAAAAAGGGAATGAATCATATGGGCAAGCATATTTACCAATGCCTCAGACAAGTGTTTGATCTCCAAACTATATAAAGAACTCACATGACTCCACACCAGGAAGACAAACAATCCAATTAAAAATAGGCAAAGGACCTGAACAGACGCTTCTCCAAGGAGAACATACAGAGGGCCCATAGACACATGAAAAAATGCTCAGCATCACTAACCGTCAGAGAGAGGCAAATTAAAAGCATAATGAGATTCCACTTCATACTGGTCAGAATGGCCATCATTAATAAATCCACAAACAAGTGCTGGTGAAGTTGTGGAGAAAAGGGAACCCTAGTACATTGTTGATGGGAAGGGAGACTGGTGCACCCACCATGGAAAACAGTATAGAATTTCCTCAAAAACCTAAAAATGGATTTCAAAAAAAAATTTGAAAGAACAATACTTTACTTTTTTAAAGTTCTGAAGCAAAATTCTCAAAGCCAGAATTTACCACGAGCATCTTAAGAAGTATCGTTATTGTTGTCGATTTTGGCATTGCATAAACAACATTGAGGATAATAGAAAGGAAAAATTCTACTTTTATGCTATTTGCCAAATCCAATAGCTTTAATTTTTAATTTTCCTTCTAGTTCTTAACCATACAAATATATGTTTTTTTTCACATATTAAACTCTCGAGTAGACTCAACTTCAAACTCTCAACACCATGTTTTAATAAACATTTATGGGATATGAACACATAGGTTGTTCTTCTGTGTCTAAAGATATTCTGAGCCTTGGCTGGTGTAGCTCAGTGGATTAAATACTAGTGAGATATTTGGTAAATGTATAATCATGCTTAAACTTATTTATTTAAAAAGAGAGAGAGAGATCTGGGTGTTGAGTTTATGGGTAACTTTTTCTTCTCATGGTCTAGCTTTTTTCACTATTAAAAAAAACTATGAACTTCCATTGTTTTTATAATGACAAATAAAGTTAAACAATGAAAGAGAAAAGGAGAGCTACATAATTTCAGTTTCATGTTTTTAATAAGAAATTTTTCAAATGGAATGTGCAGAACAGACATCCTTAAGAGTGTACAAAGTTCTGGATAGAGGAGGAGTAAAGATAAGATCTATTTGCTTTAAATGAGTTTAAGATTCCAGACCCAGAGAGATTATTACCCAGAGTCCTGTGAAAACTTTTAAATTAAGTCCCTGAAACCACTGCTAGTAAACTAGACAAATTTAGGGCAGCAACAAAGGATGAAAGATGGGTCAGTGAAAAGAAGTTAAAGAAGCAGAATTTGCCTTAAATTGGAGCTGTTCATATAAGGCATCATTTGCCCCCAGTGAACAGCTGTTTCCTGTGCCTGGACATGATGGAGCAGGAGCTAAGTGACATGTGTGTCCTACATGATGGGAGTTTGGACCAGGTCAGGATGCTTGAAGAAGGATTGGTGGCCCTTACCAGTGTGGCTCAGTTGGTTGCACATTATTCTGAAAAGCAAAAGGTTGCCAGCTCCATTCCTGGTTGGGGGCACATGCCTGGGTTTTGGGTTTTCTCATTGGTGTGGACACAGATGAGAGGAAACTAATTGATGTTTCTGTCTCACATTGATATTTCTCTCCATCTCTTTCTAACTCACTTCCCCTCTCTTTAAAAATAAATAAATAAAATCTGGGACTTCCGCCAAGATGGAGGCGTAGGTGGAAATACTGTGCCTTCTCCCACAACCAAGTTTGAATACAACAAAGGTTTGATGAACAATGACACAGCCAAAGAACAGAAAATTGAACTATACGGAAGTCCGACAACAACCAAACGTTCAACCAGACCGATTAGAGGGCCGGAGCCAGCAGCAGAGTAGGGACAGGCAAGAAAGATCCCCTGATCCCAGGCACCCAGGCAGCCCCACCTTGGGTGGACCCAATGAGGGCGCAGGGTGGTGGGCTGGCTGCTGTCACATATTTGCCCACAGATAAACCATCAGAGGAGTGAGCAGTGAGACGGAACGTGCAGGTTCCAGCAGCGAATCCAGTGGTGGTGGGCTGACTGTGATCGCACATTCCCACCCAGAGGGATGGACCTCACAGGCCCCAGCGGCTTCGGCGGGAGGCAGCAGAGGGGGCCGCCATTGCTTTCCTTTGACCCTGCCCCCACATACAGCATCACAATCCAGCGACTGAGTGACCTGGCCCTGGTGAACACCTAGGGCTCTGCTCCTCATACGAAATTGGCACAAAAAGACCAAAACATTATGGCTCAAGAAGAACAGCTCAAAGTCCCAGATCCAATTCTTCTAAGCAACCAAGAAATAGCCAACCTATCAGATGCACAATTCAAAACACTGGTGATCAGGATGCTCACAGAACTGGTTGATTATAGCCACAACTTAGAGGAACATATGAAGACTACACTGATTGAAATGAAGGGAAATGCACAGGAAACCAATAGTGATGGAAAGGAAACTGGGACTGAAATCAAGGGAGTGGATCAGAAAGAAGAAAAAAATGACCAAAGAGGAAAGAATAAAGAAACAAGAATTCAAAAAAAATGAGGAGAGGCTTAGGAACTTCCAGGACATCTTTAAACATTCCAACATCCGAATCATAGGGGTACCAGAAGGGGAAAAGAAACAGCCATGAGTGGAAAACTTATTTGAACAAATAATAAAGGAGAACTCCTCCAGTCTGGCAAAG
>NW_028078492.1:0-528 GCF_014824575.4 Sturnira hondurensis | reverse complement strand
ACAGTTTGGTTTTGTCAGTTCTGGTTGTATTTTGTTTTTAAATTGTTGTTGTTCTTCTTTTTGGTTGTGCAAGGAGTCATAGTGTGTCTACCTATGATTCCATCTTGGCCAGAAGTCCTAAAATTTAATTTAAACTGTTAAAACACTAACTCATTGGGTAGCTTATAAAAATTAGAGAAAACAAGTACTTCTTATTTTCTGTTAAAGTACCACAAATCTCCTGTACAATCATCTTTACTTACATATCATTCTTATTGTTCATCATAATACTTCCCTTTTCTTTTTTTCTGAAAATATTACTTTAAAACTGTCTTAATCAAGTTAATGAATCTTCTGGAACCACAATTCCCTGAGAATTTTAAAATGTTCCTTGTCCTTCTTCAGGGGACCAAATTCAATTATGGTAAGAATATAATTTTCAACACTTTTAAACCACGAGATCCTTATTTCCCTTACAGGAAATCTCATCCAGAGCCCTTTTATACTAAATACACCAAAGAGAATGTTTTCTAATTGAAGGGTGTGTGT
>NW_028078491.1:0-1119 GCF_014824575.4 Sturnira hondurensis | reverse complement strand
TGCTCTTACTTTGTTAAATTTTCTATTGTTTTCCTGTTCTCTATTTTATTTGATATAATCATTTAAAAAATTTTGGTAGGTTTGGGCTTAGTTTGTTCTACTCTTGTATTTCTTTGAGGTGTAAAGTTAGGTTTTTGATATATATGTTTATAGCTAGAGATGTTCTTATTAGAACTAATTTTTCTGCATCCCATAAGTTTTGGCATATTGTGTTTTCAGTATTTTGTTTGTTTCAAGATGCTATTTTTCCCCTATAATTTCTTTTTTGACCCATTGGTTATTTGGGAGTGTTGTTTAATTTTCTTGTATTCTTGAATTTTCTAGTGTTCTTTCTGTTACTCATTTCTAGTTTCATATCATTTTAGTCAGAGAAGATACTTGGTATAATTTCAGTTTTCTTGAATTTGCTAAAACTTGTCATGTGGCCTAACTTATTATTCATCCCATCAATGCTCCATGTGCACTTGAGAAAAATGTGTGTTTTTGCCATTGTTGTATAGAATGTTCCAACTGAATTTTATTGTCACTCAGTGGTGAAAGGCTGACAAAGTGCAAGGTGCTGGCAGCATTGGCTTCTTCTGAGGCTGGGAGGGAGAGCCTGCTTGGTGATTCTGTTTCAGCTCTTGGCAATTCCCTGGTGTTCTTTGGCATTCCTTGGCTTCCAGATGCATCACCCCACTCTGAGCCTTCATGTCTCCATGGTGTACCTCCTGAGTTGGTTTGTGTCTTTGTGTCTGTTTGTGTCTGAATTTCCCCTTTTTGTAAAAATACCATTCACATTGGAATAGGGGTCATCTTAATGACCTCATCTTAACTAATTACATCTGCAATGACACTATTTCTAAATAAAGTCACATTTTGAAATAGTGGGGGCTAGGAATATATGAAGCTTTGGGGAAACACAATTCAAACCATAATGTTCTATCTCTCTGTCAAAACTGGAATCATAATGTCACTGCTTTCTTATGTTACGCTTTTTAGTTTTATTGGACTACATTGCTGTGCTGGGATGTACTGATCTACATACCAGCAAATACTATGGCAAATATCTCATGGAATCAATTGTGGTGATTTATTTAGCTACTGATTGAATGATGAAACTTTGGATTAGTTTCTAGT
>NW_028078490.1:0-2272 GCF_014824575.4 Sturnira hondurensis | reverse complement strand
ATCACGGCATGTTGGGGACAATCTGTGTCTGGCAGCGTGGAATCGATCGAGGCGTGACTCGCAGACTGGAACCCAGGAGGGAAGCGAGGGAGCGGACGGTTTCCGACGGGCCCTGAGCGCACGTGCTCAGTCAAGGTGGGGTCAGCTGCCCATCTTGATTAAGGTGACATCCCACATAAAGGTCCAGGATGCTGGTTTCTCCCCAAAGGGGAGAAAATGCTGTGGGCCGGCAGGAAATTATAAAAACACAAGGGGGCAGGGAGACCCGCCCCCCCCCCCCCCGCCGCAATCTGTGTTTTTGCAGGAAGTGCCCCCCGAGACTGGCCACACCCCTTCCAGGCCTGCGGTCACCCCGCGCCCCTTGCAGAGCCTTGCTGTGAGTGAACCCCCAGTCTTGCCGGAATCCTGGAAGTACTCATGTCGATCACACTGGAATTCAGTCCCCAACGGAGCCCCCGTGGAAACACTGCGCAACGAGAGCATTCCAGGGCATCCCGCCCAGGGTCCCTTCTGTTCGTACGTCCCCGTGTTAGAGGAGTGTGCTGTGTGACAAGTCGTCGCAAGTGGCGTGGATGAAAAGGACACAGCGATTAACCTCTCCGAGGGCCGGGAGTCCGGGTGCGGGTCGGCTGGACCCTGGGTTCCAGGCCCCACAAGACAGTGGTTGGCGTCACCAGGAGGCCAGGAGGGACTGACCGCCCAGGTTGGGAAGGCACGGCCTCAGTGGGCACAGGGCCGGCACTCGCCCAGAACAGAATTACAAACCGCTGTTATCTCCGATTTCCTCTCGTTTTGGCTCTAGGATGACAAACCGGAGCAGGCTTTTAATAGATGCTCCCCAAAGGTGCCTCTGATAATTACCTGGGACACCTGGGACAATGGAGAAGCAAATCGATTCTTTAGGATCTACAGAGGCACGTAGTCACCATGGTGCCACATCTTTGTCACGAGATGCGCTTTCCTGTTAATTGGAAAAACGAGCTCGGAGAACACCTGGGCCAGGGTCAACAGCCGGCCTGCACTCGGGTGGGCGGGGCTCGGCCGGTGGTAAGCCCACATTGTTTCATTGTGACCAAGCCTGGAGGCCGGAGGAGGTGATTAAAATGACGGCAGTATCAGTCGCCATAGCAACAAACACATCAATCCATATCCTCTGACTTACTGTCCTTCAGGTGCTGACATCCTTTACTGCTCTCAAAGCTCCCTCGGGCGCCACGCCCACGCAGCATTCAGCTGCCAGAGGCTGGAGGCTGCGCAGCCCCAACGGCTGCGCAGGGCGGGCCTGGGAAGCCCCGCCTCCACCAGCGCTCCTCTCTCCCACCCCACCGTGAGCTCCGGACGTGTGAGCAGCCAGCTGTGACTCACGCGGGGCCGTCTTGGCCGAATAGACGTCATTTCAAAGTCGCTAGTTGCAACCACAACCTAAGAGCAGATAAGTCGCGGTTAAATCACACCTGTCGCGTGTTCACTCGGAACATGAAAGACCAGCGTGGGGGCTGCCCCCTCTGCCCGTGCGCGGGCCGAATCCAAGGCTCGGGCCTGGTGGCGCACCCTTCGCAGGTGGGGCGCGCTCAGTCATCATCGTGGTATCCCTTTCCATCACACCCGGCGACCTGCTACCCCAGGGGACGCGCCACTTTTGGAGGCACCCTGCCGTGCACTGACACTGAATTATTCATACTCACAGCTGCCGCCAGAGTGTCCCAGGTGCTGCTCCTGGAGAGAGTGTGGAGAGATTCCCCCCACTTAGCCCTCGGGACTTAGACGCCTCAGAAGGCGCACTCAGAGCAGGCAGGGGTTTTACGCAGGGCTGGGATCCCGTGAGCCCCCCATGTCAGCAGGGCTCGGAATCTCCTGGGAACTGTGGAAGCAGAGGCTGCCCGTCCTGCCCCTGGGTTTCCCACGCCCCTGGTCTGGGCGGTGGCTGGGGATCTGCATTTCTACACATCCCCTGCGGGGGGCGCTAATGCAGGCAGAGCCCCACTCTGAGGAACCCTGCTCAGAAAGTTATTGGCACGTAGTAGGTGCTCCGTGAGTATTTGTGGGTCAAACAGATGCGTGCCGGCCACAGGGCGTCTCTCGCTTGTCGATGCGCCCAGGACACACTGGTTGCCCACAGCGCCCCCTCCTGGGCTCTGAGTGCAGGTCCCACCTCAGGGGCCAGGACTCCTTCCCGGAAGCCCCTCCCCCACAAAGCTACCTCGCACCCACTCGGCTGAGCTGCCACAGAACTTCCCACCACTGGCGGTTACGGGGAACTCCAGGCTCTTTT
>NW_028078489.1:0-812 GCF_014824575.4 Sturnira hondurensis | reverse complement strand
CCCAGATGATTTGATCGGAGTTAGTTTCTCTCCATGGCAAGCGTGGACTCCTGAAAGCCCGTTGCGGTGTCATAGCTGTCGTGGAATACGCCGAGGACAGGGGCCACAGAGAGTGAAAGTTCGGCAGTTGTTACATGTATTTTTAAAAGCAGTCTGGGCCTCTACATGGATGTCATCAAGGAGGAAAATGGGCCATCCCTGGAATTCTAGGAAACGTAGTAAGGACTCACTGGCCGGTTTCGTGCTTCCCTCGCTAGTCCGTTTTCGTCTCAGCTACACCCACGGAAAAGGAGCGTATCCTGGCTGATGTGCTTCTTGTCCGCATTCCTGCGTATGTTCTCCAACGAGCTGGCCTGTTTCGATAACCTCAGGAAACTGAATACATTCCCAGCTGTGATAAAAAAATATTTTCTTCTGTCACAGCCCGTGGATCATGTTTACTCCTTCTATGCAATTCTCTGATTGGATGCACCAGAGATACTGTGTTGTCACTTTTCTCCAAAGTCTCCCCTCTTTACTTTTTCAAAACCCTAACATTTGCCTATGAATTCTACCTCCCGGACCAGTTTGGGGGAATATTATATATAAACGCCTCTTGTTTGAGAAATAAGATGTCTGACTCAGTTCATTTTCTACTCACTGTGTTGAAAGGACTTTTCTTGTATAGTTTAAAAGAATACTCATTCTCTCTGTACAGACATAAACATACATGTACAACCTTTCATGGGCTCTCTATTAAAAGCAAAAAAAACACAAAACCTGGAAATATGTTCTGTCTTTGCCGAATTAGAGATGGAATTAGAGGTGTTCTG
>NW_028078488.1:0-1533 GCF_014824575.4 Sturnira hondurensis | reverse complement strand
TCCTCAACCTCCATACACGGCAAATGCGTGTAACACTTGTTTGCCTGAACTACGTTGCCGTGTACACATACTCAAAAGGTGCGAGAACTGTTTTACTGCAGAAAGACATGGCGTTCCAGACACATGGCTTCCCTGAAGTCACATGAGTTACAAATAGAGACCAGATTAGAAACTACAATAGGGACGGAAGGAGACTTGACTTGGGGTGAAAACCCTCAATACAATATACAGATGAAGCATTGTATATCTGAAACCTATATAATTTCATCAACCAATGTCACCTCAATAAAGTCAATAAAAAAGAAGAAACTGGAGAAACTCATGTGATTGACTTTTCCGGCTGTCCTCTCTCCAGAAAGCACTGTGCTCCTGAGCTCTGTCTCTAGTCTCCGAGTGTACCACTTAGAACCCCTGGTGATAAACAGGGTTCCCTGTGTCCTCAACCACCTCCTCCCTCTCCGTGCACAATGAAAACATGGCTTTCTCCAGCCAAACCACAACCGAGAGACCCTCTGTCCTGCAGACGGTGGGTGGCAGACCGAGTCACCATTCTATGTCCAGTTTCCCTGCTCATTCCCGATCCCTCGGGCAGCCATTTCAGGGCATGAGCCCTGCAAACTCGCCCCCAACTGCGTTTCTCCTGCCCCAAGACGGATCTCTCTCTCTTTCCTTCCTGAACCCGAATGCAGCTCTAACTTCAAGCTGCAACTCCGTTTCCCTTTCCCTGTTCCTTTGCCACGTGGGGTTTTCTACTTGGATGCCCCCTGGGCATGTCAAACCCAGATGTCTAATTTGTCCATTCACCTGGCCCAAGACCATTGCTGTTCATGGTTCCAACTTCCTCCTCGTCATCGAGGTTTGAAACACTGCCTTTATCTGTGGCTTTACCTTCCATGTCATTACCCTCCACCCACATCCCAGCTCATCCAGCTCAAGTCCTGCACATTCAGCTTTTCCTCTCCTGTTGATTCCCTGGTTTGGAAAAGAGGTGATTGCTTTTCTTTTCCGAGGCACCAACGCACCAGCTTGTGTGGCGCTTCTATATTGCTTTGCATGGTGTTTTTATGTGTACTCATCTTCTTGTTAGTCTTACAGCGTCAACTCCTCCAGGGCCAGAATTACGTATTTAGTTTTAAAAGCTTTGTATGGATGTCTACTGTCTCCTGCACAATAGGGAAATAATGATGAAGAGGAGGCCCCGCCCCCAAGAGATTACAAATGGAGTGGAATCAAAACACTTACCGCAGAATACATGACAAGTTTTCTGTGGTTCGATGGCTGAGTTGCCCTGTTCATGTGTTGGAGGATCTCACCGACCAGGACACCTGAAAGAGATAGATGAACCGTGGAGCTGGACCATACAGGGGCTTCTGCTTCAGTTAAGAAGCTGTCAGTGAATTCATACTTACTGATTCTCTCTGCCACGATCAAGACTTTAAGAAGAAAGGGGAAGAACTAATTTTGGTTGAGCATCTGCTGCATGCTCGCAGTGTGACTTACATACGTTACTGTCTTATATCCTGACTTGTACCC
>NW_028078487.1:0-726 GCF_014824575.4 Sturnira hondurensis | reverse complement strand
GTATGTACGCCCATGTAACTTTAAACGTAGGGGAGCTTCTACTGAAAGGTTCCCTGAAAGGCATTGTTTCCAGTAGAAAATCAAAAGGAAGAACAAACATTCTAGTACTCTGCAGTACCTAATTGGAACAAACCCCTTTGTGAATGACAAAATGTAAAGCAGATGCCTAGTTAATTCTTTCAAGGAACTGAGTTTCCCTGTGTTCTTACCACTATGAAATGTTGGGATCTTGGGAAATCTCTGGGAATGAACAAGTTCCTTACCAAGCTTGGTTGAGGACGACTCTGCCTGAAATGATTCCAACTGTAGTGCAGGCAACTCCTTTGAGAGGTACAGAAAGGCAATGATCTTTGAAACCCTTCAAATTGTCTGGCAGTTCTGAGAAAGTGTTTTGAGGGAGAACAACTTACTCTTAAATACTATGCCAAAATATTGACCAATTCACTGGATTCCGCACATATGAATCAGATCCAATAGCCTGCCGTCTGTGGAATAGAAGAAACTTGTATAGTTTTCCTAGAGGAAAGCATATGAAAATGGAGATGTGGAAGTACATATGCTTTGCAGCAGACACTTTTGTGATAATGGAAGCGAGCGTGAAGAGAATGCTCCATTTTGGTCACCTAGTTCATGTTTCTTAGAGACAAACCTAAGGCAACGATGGAACTTCAGCAAATCAAGGTAGCAATACAGCTATTCAACACAACCGTTTCTGGGAAAACAATG
>NW_028078486.1:0-595 GCF_014824575.4 Sturnira hondurensis | reverse complement strand
GACAGAGATTTATGAAAAGGAAAGGAAAGGTTTATTTAAAGCTATTCAGGCCTAATGCCGTCATTAAAATATCAAAGTCTTTTAGGGTATACACCTACACACACACACACACACACACACACACACACACAGCACTCCCTTCTCCCCTGTCCTAACTCTGGGTACCATAAATCAAGAAAAGAGTACACGTCTGTTTTTCCAGGCCACTGGTATCATCAGCTGTATTGCCTGTCCAGGCAGGATCTCCAATTAATCCAAAGTCACGCGGCACCTTCCACTGGCAAGAGTTCTTTGTACCAAGTTCCAGTCAAAGTCTCTCCTGCTTTCCAGGCCACTCAGCCAAAGGGAGCGCCCCAAAGCCACATGGGCCTCTTCTACCAAAGCTGCAGGAGTCCGCACTCCACCAAAAGTGTGTGTCTTTCTTCTTCACCTGGCTGCAGGGATCTCCATTCTGGCAAAGCTGCATAGTTTTCCCTTTCCCTTTCCCTTTCCCTTTCCCTTTCCCTTTTGGCAAGAGGGGGTCGGCACTCTGCCAAAACCACGTGGCTCTCTCTTTCACCTGGGCAAGAGGGGACCCTTACTCTATTAAAGCCAC
>NW_028078485.1:0-1208 GCF_014824575.4 Sturnira hondurensis | reverse complement strand
ACACTAAAACCCAGTGCCCCAGGCCCATGAGCTTTCCTGGAGCCTATGAGTGCGCATTTGGGGGAACTCAAAATATGGATGTTAATCAGTGCTGCTCCACCAACTGTCCCTAATCTACAACAAAATAGAGAAATGGAGAATAAGCTTAAGAAACTTGTGTTGCAATTTGCCTCAACATCCAGGTGTGTTTCCAGTTTCTATTTATTGAAATGTAAGTTACGTCTGTTCCATATAATAAAAATGAGACACACAACAATGTAAAGTAGAATTTGAAATGAAAACTGCAATGCCACCCTAGCTGGTGTGGCTCAGTGGATTGAGCGTGGGCCTGTGAAGCAGGGGGTCGCTGGTTCGGTTCCCAGTCGGGGCACATGCCTGGCTTTCGGGCCGGCTCCCCATTGGGAGACACGTGGGAGGCAACCGCACATTGGTGTTTCTCTCCCACTCTTTCTCCTTCCCTTCCCCTCTCTCTAAAAAAAAAAAAAAATGCCATGCCATTTACATGAGCAACCCCCAACATTAAATATTTAGGTAGAAATCTAACAAAACACATACTAGAGCTATGTGACGAAAATTACTAGCATCTGATAAAAGAAACCTAAGAACTCAATAAATGGAAGGATATTGCATGCTCTTGGATAAGAAGATCTAATATTGCCAAGATATCAATTCTTCTCAGCTTGATCTGTAGACTCAATGAAATCCCACTCGAAACCTCAGCAAGGAATTTTGTGGGTATTGCAACCAACTGATTCCAAGTTCACACAAAGAGGCAAAAGACCCAGAGCAGCCAGCTCCACACTGAACAGGAGCGAAGTCAGGATGCTGACACGCCCTGGCTTCCAGACCTACGATGAAGCCACACACTCAGGACAGTGTGGAGCCGTCCAAAGAACAGACAGACACATCAGTGGGACCGAATAGAAAGCCCAGAAACAGACCCACGGAGATACAGCCAACTGATCTCTGGCCAACAGGCAAAGGCAACACAGTGGAGCAGAGATAGATTCTTCAGCAAATGGTGGTCGAACACTGGACACCCAGTTGCAAAAGAATGAATGTGGACACAGACCTCATACCCTTCACCCAAATTAGCTGCAGAGGGATCAGAGACCGAAGTGTAGAATGCAAAGCTATACGACTCCCAGAAGACGATGTCAGAAAACTAGATGACCACAGGTATGGTGATGTTTAAATACCACATTAAT
>NW_028078484.1:0-613 GCF_014824575.4 Sturnira hondurensis | reverse complement strand
CTATTCCTATCCTGTTAAAATTTTACAAAGTGGGCATCATTTATTTTATTTTATTTATTTTTAATTATATTTTATTGACTATGCTATTACAGTTGTCCCAATTTTTCTTTGTTTGCCCCCCTCCACTCAGCACCCACAGTTCCACAGGCAATCCTTACACCATTGTTCGCATCCATGGGTCATACATATGAGTTCTTTGGCTACTCCATTTCCTATACTGTACTTATATCCCCCATGGCTATTCTGTAACTACCTATTTGTACTTCTTAATCCCCTCACCTCTTCACTCATTTCCCATAAACCCTTTCCCATCTGGCAACCCTCAAAATGCTCTCTGCATTCACGATTCTCTTTTCTTCTTGTTTGCTTAGTTTGTTTTTTACTGACACTAACTTCAGTTGAGTTTTGATAATCCACCACTGTCAGACCAGCTTCTTAATTTATTTTTTAGATTCAGTTATTGATTGGTATGTATTTGTTGTCACTTTGTTTTTCATTGTTTTGATCTTCTTTTTATTAAATGAGTCCCTTTAACGTTTCATATAATAATGGTTTGGTGGTGATGAATTCCTTTAGTTTTTTTCTTGTCTGGGAAGGTCTTTTTCTGCCCTTT
>NW_028078483.1:0-1533 GCF_014824575.4 Sturnira hondurensis | reverse complement strand
AGATAGGGGGAAGGCAAGAATAATAGGGGAAATATAGAATCTAAAGAACCTGAGACACGTGGTCATAAACTAAAGGGGAGAATGGTGGGGGAGGGGTTGTGCAGGGTGGAGGGGAATGAAGGGGGGAATAGAACAACTGCGACAGCATAATCAATAAAATATATTTTAAAAAATAGCAATTAAAGAACTATGTTCACCTAGAAAAAGAAAAAACAAAAAGTGAAAGTAATGCTGAGCATATTAAAACCCTTGAGATGTTCACTATACTTTGGTTTAAGAGGCCAAATTATGCTTGTTTGTTAGAAAAATTATCCTTCAACTGCCTTTGTGGAAGCTTTTTTGCACGTTAATGAATTTTCATACCTCTAATAAAAGCTTGATTATAATTTTTAATGAAAGAAATAATTTACAATGACTGCAATACTATTGCCAAAAATAATACTGTTAATTAAGAGAATTATAAGAATTACTGAGGTCTGGCAAATGATCATAGAATAGCATTTGGGTGCATAATTAACATTTATATTGTTACTTTTAATTTTACAATAATAAATCCATTAGCAGTTCAATTGGTACAGATAGAAAACCAAGTAGTTTGAATTTGCACTTTCAAAAGAATAAAATGCATTTTAGTTACTGCTCAAATTTCTTTTCCTTACAGTAATGCCAATAATATGCCACTTAATTTTTCTTAAAATAAAAAGAAAGGACTTTTGCCAAGATGGAGGGGTACATGGAAACACTGTGCCTTCTCCCACAACCAAGTTTGAATACAACAAAGGTTTAGTAAACAAAGGCACAGCCAAAGAATAGAAAATTGAACTATACAGAAGTCCAACAACAATGAACCGTTCAACCAGGACCAGTAAGATGGGCAAAGCCAGCAGTGGAGCACGGTCAGGCAGGAAAGATCGCCCGAACCTGGCGTGCAGGCAGCCAGGGTAGCAGCGCAGACCCAGTGAAGTTGCGGGGCAGGCTGACTGCAGCGGTAACACATTCGTGAACAGATAAACCAGAAGAGGAGTGAGCAGTGAGTTGGACTACCCAGGCCACAGTAGGAGAATCCAGTGAGTCCACAAGGCGAAGGGCTGACCCCAGTCGCACATTCCAGCACAGTGGGATGGACAGCATGGCCCGGAGGCCGGGGGTGGCAGAGGGGACCGCCATTGCTCCCCTTTGACCCTGCCCCCACATACAGCATCACAACCCAGCGACTGAGTTGCCCTGCTCTGGTGAACACCTAGGGCTCTGCTCCTCATACCAACAGTCCAAAATATGGCTCAAGAAGACCTCAAAGCTCCAGAGCCGATAACTAAGCGAAAAAGAAATAGCAAACCTCTCAGATGCATAATTCAAAACACTGATGATCAGGATGCTCACAGAACTGGTTGATTATAGACACAAATTAGAGGAATATATGAAGGCTAAACTAATTGAAATGAAGGGAAATGCACAGGAAACCAATAGTGATGAAAAGAAACCTGGGACTCAAATCAATGGAATGGACCAGAAGGAAGAATGAAACATCCAACC
>NW_028078482.1:0-646 GCF_014824575.4 Sturnira hondurensis | reverse complement strand
TGTTCAACATTTGGGGCAACTTGTGGGGGCAACTTTGCCCTCAAGTCCCCCCAACTGCCATGGATGAAAGTAAATACTACCAAAACATGATCTGCTTGGGGAGGAGAGGTGGCCAGTTTCTCAGAGGAAAAAGGCCTGGAGCCTCTTCCTCCAGGGGCTTTTATTGGGTTGTAATACACAGAAATACAGGGTGGCAAGGACCAAAGAGTAGATAACATTTCAAAGAATTCTGAGGGCTTAGTCTGAGTCAATGTCTGTCAGGAAAGAGGGTTGCAGAAACTTTGGGAGACACACTCATTTCCTGCTTGGACCCTTAACATATAAATGAAAGCATTTTTAGCAAAGGAAGTTTCACAGGATTTTTAGGAATTCTTTCTTATGCCAGATTTATCCCAGATACTGCTCTAGCTGGCAAGTAGCTGCACCCCCTCCATCAGGTTTTCAGGCTTAAGTGAATTAGAGCCAGGAAGCACTTCTCCCAGAGGACAGGGGCACTCGGGCTATGTCAGAATAGCCAGGGGGCAAGGGCCCATTGCTCCCTCTTTGTTGCAGCCCTCCAAGGCCTTCCATGAAGGCCTCCCAAGTGATCGAGTCTGGCTTAGGTTGCCCCTTGATGTGAGGAGTCTTACCAATCATCAACATCAAT
>NW_028078481.1:0-777 GCF_014824575.4 Sturnira hondurensis | reverse complement strand
TCCCTGGAGTCCATGGGTGGGTGTCCTGAGGCTTACATTTCAGGAAACGCCCTGAGAGTCCCTCTTGAGGCTGGCCCTTCCTCTTGCGCAGCCCTAGTCCCTGTGATGTAGGGGTATCTGTGGGGCGAGGGCATGGGTGAGTGTGGAGAGCCCACCAAAGACTTCAAAGGCAAGGGGGCAGTGAGAGGATCCCCCACCCACCGGTGCTGTAGGACCCTGTGCCCTGGGTCATGCTCCTGTGTGGGTGATTAAAGGGAACCCCGTAAAATGAACAGGGCATCAAGCCACCCGCTCCTCCTGTGTACCCACCACGTCAGCAAATGGTGTCATCGTCCATCTAGTCCCCAAGCCAGAATGTCATCCTGAGTCCCCCACATCCAGCTGGCCCTGTCCTCTCTCCCCACTGCCACCTACTGGCTGTCTTCATCACCGCCCCAGCCTTTCTCTCCCCAGACCCTGGTTCCACAGTTGCCTCAGGATCTTCCGAAGGAGGGGCTCGGATAGTGTCAGCCCCCCGCCCCCCCCNCCCCCCCCCCCCCCCCCCCCCCCGTTTGCAACCACCCTCCCACTCCCGTTCTTTGGCCCCTCATCGCCAATGGGATAAAGTCCATCATCAGCTCCTACCCATTTCTTACAGCACAGCACCCTGGAGTTGGTAACACCCATCTGTTTCTTGTTTGTTTTGTTTTGTTTTGTTGAATCTTCACCTGAGGACATGCTTATGAATTTTAGAGAGAAGAGAAGGGAAGGAGAGAGAAAGGGAGAGAAACATCAGTT
>NW_028078480.1:0-759 GCF_014824575.4 Sturnira hondurensis | reverse complement strand
TCATTCATACCATCTTTTCCTTCTACAGCACTTGAAACTTCAGGGAGAAGTAGAGGTTCAAGAAGTTTTTTACTTGGCTTGTGGGGCACTGTAGAGAAAGTAACCGAAGGTCCCTGGGGGAGCCCTTATACCTAGGCTGTTCCAGGACACTGGAATATAATCTTGGTGTCATGTGTATGGAAACTTGTCCAGGCTAACTCTCACCATAGGGAAGCACTGTCTGGTGTCATGGGCCTCACGTACTTTCCACTTGTACGAGGAAGTAGAGAAATTCAATTCACTCACCAACTCCATGAGGATGTGCTAGTCAGAAAGATGCCTGCATCCTGGCTTCTGGTAGTGCTTCGGGCCAGGTCTACCAAGGGCTAGGCCTCCGGCTGAGACAGGCACTAGCCCTTGAGCTAGTCGTTCCTGTAAGTGTGCAGAGAGTCTGAGCTCTGCAGGTGGATCTGGAGCATCAGAAAGAAACAGATGTAATCACATACCTGATTTTCACTTGCCTTTCCAGAAATGGGAATGTTGTTTGGGATGTTGGGGCCTTTTAGGGAAATCCTGCCCATGAAGAAACCTGTCCTACACCATCACCCCGACCTGCAGTTCCCTCACCTTCTGCTCTTACATCCTGTGGCTCTGGATACTCTGGATCCACACAAAGAAGGTCGGCCTGGCACAAGGCCCACTTCTGATGGAAGAAGGGCAAACGAAGGGGCTGTCCAAACCCCTGCACGTGCTCTGGCCAGGGTCCTACTGCAGAAGACT
>NW_028078479.1:0-3247 GCF_014824575.4 Sturnira hondurensis | reverse complement strand
AAGTTAACTTTATTCCAGAAGAACTACATAGTAATAGGCTGATACAGGTCAATATTTTTGAACTGAAAGATTATATGCATTTGCAAACAGTACCAATGACCATCAAAGCTCTTCAGTCACAGATAGGTTCAGCCCTTTAACATTTTTTCAGTAACCTCCAGGTAGTCTGTACATCCTCAGGTTAGGGTGGCAGGACCCTAAACTATAGACTGGATGAGTGGCAGATGACAATGCTGGAAATTCTGGGTCACAAACCAGGTGACAGAAAACCAAGGCCCTGCAAGTTGCTTAGCCCCAACTGACAAAGCTGACACGGTCACAGAAATTATATAAGGTAACGTCATTCTCCACGTGCGAGCCCACTTCATTTGATGGTAACTGTTTATTGGAATGGGTCTGAAGGCTGTGAGAACACTAGTTATCAGGTGCATTCAAGGCTATTGGAACACCGCTTGCCTTAGCTACCCAGACACCTGGGTGAGGAAACCGGACTGCCTCCACTTACCTTACCCACACCGATAGTGGATGACAGTGCCCACTTCGTACTTTCAGCCATATTGGAATATTATTTCTTCATGTTTTACCAATTTCATAGTTTAACAATGATAGCTTAGGTACTTCAGAGTATAGTTGGCTTATGTGTCTTCTTTCATTAGAACCACTTATGTTAGTTTTCATTGTCCTGTGAACAGTGTATATATTGTGTGTGTGAGTTAGGGCATGTGAAGAGGTTAAAAGAAGTGGGCAGGGCTCCTACAGCAGGAAAGCGGGAGAGCAGGCTTCTTGGCCTCAAGCACTGAAGGCAGCTTCTGAAGAGCTGTAAGAAAACACAAGGCCTGCGGGCATGCGTTCAGGGAAGGAGGGTGGGTGGGTGCTTTTGGCGATGGGGGTGTGTTCCCAGAAGCCACAGGCACTGACAGACCAGGCCTGAAGCAGGAGCCGGGGGTCTGGGCCCCAGGCTGTCCTTCATCCCCCTAGACTGAGGGGCTCTGCGCGCAGTTCGTGACTCCGCCCTGAGTGCTGCTGCATAAGGGGTAAGAAGGCTGGCCTCGCCCTTGGCACTGCCAACGACACCAGTAGAATTGTCAGGGCACTGAATGACATTTTGATTGTGGGCATTGTAAACCCTGAGCTTGTTGGTGTGTATCCAAGTGACCAGGTAGGGGTTGTAGAGCTGGTGATATGACGATGGGGCTGTAGTCTTGGGAGTTGCAGGCGAAGTCTATGTGAGTTATTTGAAGGTATGTGGTATGTCTCTGGCATATATTTCTATAAAGACAGCTTTTCCTTCTTGTAGTGCCTCATTCTCATTACCAAAACTATTGCATGGTATTGAAAAAGAGACATTTATTTAAAAAGCCCCCACCAGCAACTTATTTCCGTTGAGAAACACAAGGAGTTGAGACCTCCAGAAATTTGTCTGTACAGTTTTTCGCTATGTCTTTCTCTGTATATGAATCAGTTGACAATCCAAAATTAATTCATA
Source organism: Sturnira hondurensis (assembly GCF_014824575.4). NCBI lineage: Eukaryota > Metazoa > Chordata > Mammalia > Chiroptera > Phyllostomidae > Sturnira > Sturnira hondurensis. The sequence continues at coordinate 1,761 of NW_028078479.1, read as the reverse complement.
TTCACAGACAGTATTAAAACACGACTGTGAAAGCACTTTATTCATTTAGAGCTTCTTGATAATATGCTATCGTTGGTCAATTCATATAAGAAGTAACCCATTGGAATCTCAGTAATAAAAATTTTAAAGGTAGGGGAAATGGATGTTTTGAAAAATTGATGAGGCCTGAAACTTTGACAAACCAAGTGATTATTTCAGCCATCATATCCTGATTGCCAGTGTAGGTTTCACCAAATTGCTTTCACCAATTCACTCGTATTTTAGTGAATGTTTTACTTAACTCTCTGAACTCAGTATTAAACGTAGTCATTCCCATTTTTATCTTGAATGCCACTTTCATCGGTAAAGATTGGGAAGAAATGGAACAGGAGTAAAGCAGTTTAAATATCCATCCTACAGATGAGAGAATTTTAGGTTCTAGACCATAGGAAAAGACTGACATTAGTACCGAAGGGAAGGACTTATATTTAAATACCACATTGAAATAAGGTCAGGTGTGGGGGCGGAAATGGAAGTAGAGTGTGGGGACATTTTCACTAACATTGGCCAAAAACTCAGATGAAATGTTTCCACCTGCATGGTGTGAAAAAATAATGCCTAGGATGGACCAACAACAAGGGATGGGGCTGTGGGTTAAAGACATTTTATCCTGAGATGATGCTGAAGGGATTAATGTAAACCCTCAAGTCCTGGTCTGTCCTGCAGGTTTTCAACACTGTAGAAACCTGATTGGGGTGGAGCTTCCAGGGTCCCTTGAAAAGCCCTGCTNGAGTGTGCATAGCTCAGGAGGTTGCAACTGCCTCTCTGCTGCTGAGAGCCCAGACAACACAGAACCCTTGACCCACTAAGCGTCAATGAGCAGAATTCTACAATCATCAGGTGAGCACGCACTTATATGTAGATCAGTTAGTTCTTCATTCCTTAAAAAATAAAAATGATAATTTAACTATCAGCTGGTTTAAGACTTTCCAAAGTGAATGTAATTTGCCTAGTTAAATTCAAATAACGGAATTGTTTAGTTTACTCTTGAGCTATAAAATTTTAATGTTATTGTTTTGACGTTTAGTTTTGCATGATATATTGTTTGAAAATTTTGTGTTCCTTGTCTGTAGAAATTGTGACACCTAGAGGGAAAGTTCTGGATTTAGTGTAGTTTCTTATTTAGGAATGAAACCTAAAACTTAATTGTAAAAACTTGTTGTGGAATGGTAAAAGTGACAGATAATTAAAAATGACTAAAAGTTAATCTAATAAAATTGTAGATATTCCATAATTTTCATGTGAACCTTGACTTTAGAAGGGAGAAGAAACATGGTTCTTTAGAAAGTATTCATTCCAGTGCTCTACAAACAATGTGTGCATTCATCATTTACTCTAGGTTTAAATTCATTTATAAAATATACCAGGGTCTCCTTAGCATTATTCATTTTGTTACTTCCCCATTCCTCCTGCACAGACACCTGAATGTACTTAGAATGTGCCAACACTAAAGGCACTGGAGATTAATAATCTTTTCCCTTTTCAATATATCTACTTTTTTTGAAATTTTTGCTCTGCTTCAACAGGGCTTTTTTCTTACACTGAACCCTGAGTAGCCAGTTGTCATTGTATTTAAGAAATGCCCTTATGAGATCTGGCAAAAGCGGGGTAGAATGAAAGAATTGTTTTGAAAAGTCACAATGTAGCATAGGAAAGGTAGACAAAGTTTCGCTTCAGACGTAGGCAATTTTTTATTTATTTGTTAATGCAAGTAGATTACAT
>NW_028078478.1:0-556 GCF_014824575.4 Sturnira hondurensis | reverse complement strand
CCTGGGAGGGAGAATGAGGTGCAAACACTTGACGCTGCCTCTGGAAAGAAGGAAGAAAGTGGTCGGTGTCCTGAGAGAGGCATCAGTGAGGTGTTCCAGGAGTGGTGCCTTTGTGGAGGCGGTGACTGTGGCACTGGGACTTCCAGGAGGGGGACACGGGGCCTGGGGTGATGGAATGGGGGTACGGAGGTGTAAGCGGAGATGAGACGGTGCTGAGGCGAGGGTCTGAGACACCACAGTGCAGGACCTGCCCGAGGAAGCGAGAACGACCCATTGGTTGCAGGGACCTATGGGATATCTGCAAAGGCCTCAGTGCTGGGCCAGGGGTTTGAGATTCTTCTGGTGGCTCTGAGCAGGGGCAGTGAGCGGAGATGGGGGTCAGATCCCTAGCTTCTCAGTTCCTCGAGGGCAGATGGCTCTTCCTCACTGAGCCAAATTCACCTCCCTGTAGCTACCCCGTCCACCCTGGCTGTATCCGCTCCGGACCACCCTGAACTTCCAGATGCTTGATCACGCCCACCCTCACACCTCCTCTGGCCCCCCCCTCAGCAGCCTC
>NW_028078477.1:0-1502 GCF_014824575.4 Sturnira hondurensis | reverse complement strand
CAAATGAATTCGTGCTTTTATCATTCTTTTCTCTTAGGTTTTTTTTTTTTTTGAAACTAAACTCATTAGTTTTTAATCTGGTGTCATAACCACATTTAAGGCTATGAATTGTGCCGTGATTGCAGCATTGGCTATTGCTGTTCAGCGGGTTCCTTCTCATTGGAGTATAAAAGGGCCTGCAGCCCTGACCAGTGTGGCTCAGTGGGTCGAGCGTCATTCCACAAAGTGAAAGGTCACCAGTTGGATTCCTGTTAGGCCACATGCCTGTAGTGCAAGTTCAGTCCTTGATCAGGGTGCATGTGAGAGGCAACCAATTGATGTTTCTCCCCCTCTCTTTCTCCTTCCCTTCCCCTCTCTATAAAAATAAATAGAATCTTCAAAAATAAAAGGGCCTGTAAATGAAGTTTTGGATTCCTCTTTGATGGATGTTATATAATTTAAAGTGTTTATATTGAATTCTGATTTTTGTTTGGTAATTAATTTCTAATTTTATTGCACTAAAAGAGAGTGTATGGCTTGGGCAGTTTTTGCTTAAAATTTTATTGAGAGTTTTCTATTTCTTTGTGGCAAAAATATATAATTGTTGAAAGTTTTCTATAAATTAAAAATAACATATTTTCTGTAAGCTATAAAGGCACATGGCAGTGAAAATTTTATGACGTAAACACTCATTTCTTAAATTTGATCATGTATTGGGCTTTGAATTTGGGTGTTCTTAATGCATACTAATGTTGAAAGTATTTTTTAAATGAATATTTAAGACTTTATTTTTCGGCTGCTTCCCACGGCTAAGTCTGAGCACAGCCTTTTCTTGGTGGCCCCAAGCGGCCCAGCCACTGGCTGCTCATCTCCAGACAGGAGAGTTTGTCCCATTCCTGGCACTTAAGACCCAGAGGTTGTAGCATCGACGTCCTTGAGGAAGGTCGGCAACAGTGACCCGAGAAAGGAGTGACACCCCTGTCCGGGGACCCTCGCTCCACAAACCGTGCCCCTCAGAAGCCCTCCTCTCTGGGGCTGCTTCTCCCCGGCTTCCATGCCAAGCCCCCTGCCACAGCCGGCCTGCGAAGGCCACCAGACGCAGGCCTCTTCCTGGAAGTGCCCGTGGGTGCAGAGCGTAGGCGTGCTGAGCCTTTCAGTGCCCCGCCCGGCCTCGGGCAGACAGGTGCTCCCTCCGATCTGGGGAGCATCTCGGGGCAGCAGGGGCAGATTGTGTCTCGTCCTCCTCCAGGTAACAGCCTGCTGCGTGGCTTCTGTGTGTTACACAGGAAGCCCTGGGGGTACTGGCTGGGGTTGGGGGTGGAATACCCCACAGCGTCAGAACCCGGCCTGCTGGGCGGGGGCTCAAGGCCTTCCCATTTCCCCAGCGACACCCACAGAAAAGCAGAGTGGGGTGCCAGGGAGCCTGGCCCAGTCTTCCCCCCTCGGTTTGCCGCCCCCCACCCCGCTGAGTGATGCGCTGTAGTGATCTGACCGCATTTTGTGGTGGGTGGGGTCAGGGCAGC
>NW_028078476.1:0-565 GCF_014824575.4 Sturnira hondurensis | reverse complement strand
CTGATCTTATTACCATCAAGCTATATTGCTCAGCTGGTGGTGGTCCTTTTTTTTTTTCAGGTCCCTGGCACAATTTTGCACCCAGAGACTCCTTTGACCACTATCTATATCAGCTTCTCTCTCCACAGGTACCTGCTAAACGTCCAGGTCTCTGGAAATGTCCCCATAGGGGATAGAATGGATGTGATGAGGGAGGGGTGTGCAGAAGAATGAAGAGAATGTCCCACTTCATTTTCTCCTCTTGATTCCCTCTGACTCTTCTCTTGCTAAAGTTATCACTTTGCCAGCCATCTGGGACCACATGCTAAATGTCTATGCAGAAGCTGCTAGGCAGTTGCTGGGGAGGAGGACGCTGGCAGGTGTTGCTGGGGATGGGAACCCTGTGAATACAGAAGCGTCTCTGTGGAGCACAGCTGGGTGGGAACGAGACAGGAGAACTTCCCTTTTCCTTCCAACCTAGGTGACTGGTGGCTCCCTGCTCTTACTGATTCCATCCCCTGTTTGGCTTCTCCATGATTCCATCAGCTGACAACCAGGCCTCATTATTAAATTTTCTTCATTGTAA
>NW_028078475.1:0-15645 GCF_014824575.4 Sturnira hondurensis | reverse complement strand
AAAGCTTCAGACCGAGTGCCCAGCTCAGCTCAAACTTCATGGTGCTTCATTTTTTTAAACTGCTGCAGTGAGTGCAAACTTCAGAGACCTGGGGGTTGGAACTGATCTCCCTGATGTGCAGGGACAGCTGCAAATCTAGGTTTATCTGCACATATTGATGTACATTTGCATGTTATTCTTCCCTTAGTGACAGATAGGTCAATTCTCTGAGTGAAGGTCGCCATTTGACTAGAGAAAAAAGCACAACCATTCTAACAAGGGAAAGTTTTATGAGGGGGTAGTATCTGCACGTGCTGTTTAAGTATTATAGCGATTGCTAAATTCTATCATCTGGCAATTTAACACAATGTAAGTTACAGTGATATTGAGCATGCACAGTGTTTCAGGATACTAAGCTCAGCATAAGTTCTTTGTATGACATTATCCATCTGTGGCCATACAGAGACATGCATTCCCATCATCAGACTTCCTGGCTGAAGTCAGTGTGCACTGCAAGGTCTGCTGTCTTGTGCTTTTAAGTCAGAATCCCTGGCCATTGTGCATCTGTGCATGGAAAGTCCATCATTGCAGAGAAAGAGTGTGGGAAGAAGAAACAAACGCTTATAGAGCATTTCAACTGCCCTGGACACCCTCTCTGCTCAGCCTCTTCACCACCTTCCCCCAATCTCTTGACAACTGTCACATCCAGTGACTGAGGCACACACAGCACATTAATAATTATTCCATAAGGGGTAATTATAATCAAATGTTGCACTGTCATTGTCATATGCAATCTCTGAGAAATTTCAAAAATGGCATGCTTAGTTTAATTCATAAAACCTACATAAACCTTCAGTCCTGCTTGTTTAATGTTACACGAAGGTGGCATTCATGCCCTCACCTGCAAGTGCACATCAGACTTGTCCCTGTGACCTGGTGATTGGAAGAAACATGCATTTATGGATTTTACCTCCAATGAATTGTGGACCTTCCTCCATGAAGATGTCACTAATACTAAAAGTGTTCATGTATTATGCCCACTTCTAATCCTTGCTTCTCACTACATCTGTTTAACAGCCCCCATGACTTTTGACCAGGAAATTTTGCTTATAAAAAACACCAGAGAGAAAATACCCTTGAATATCACTGGAAAGACACTAATGCTGTACTCTTAACAACACATATGGCAGGAAATCTCCAGGGAGGCAGCCCTTGTGGTCATGCCACTCTACAACCCTACTGCATTCTTGGTGCTGTAACAATCTACTGTGGACTGGGTCATTAGCCCACAAAAGAGATGTATTTCTCAATAATCTGGAGGTGAGAAATACAGTAACAGCTGCCAGCAGATTGATGTCAGTTACAGAAAAGATTCCTATATTACTCTTCTCTCACTGTAATCTCAGAGGGTGGATGGAGCAAGGGAGCTTCCTCTGTCCTTTGTTATAAAGGACTTGATCCCATTCATGACAGCTCTACCTCAGGAGCATCACTTGACCCAAGGCCCCATGTCTTAACACCATCACATGAGCTTCAGGTTTTAATAACCTGGGAGTTTGGGAGTGACACCAGATCATAGAAACAGCAATATAATCCAATTATGGCTCCACTCAGTTGGAAGGATGGTCCAGTAGAGCTCCCCAAACTGATTATCCCCATAAATCTGTGGATGCTTCCATATGTGTAAGCAGGAAAAGCGGGAAGTGGACCCAAGTCCTTCAGAACAAGCTGATGTCCTGGTAGAACGCGCAGGTTCCACCCTACACTTTGAACAAACATGCCCGTATAATTTTTATTTCCCCACTTATTGCATACATATAGCCATTATTCTTATTTTCTATGGGCTAACATTATTTTCTATCCATAATTATACGTGGCTGTGCATTCTCACTCGTTTTCCCTATGTGCTCAGTGAAATAAGGAGCCAGGCTCTAATGTTCAATGTCTGATGCTGACCTGTTGAGGTTCNTCCACCCTACACTTTGAACAAACATGCCCGTATAATTTTTATTTCCCCACTTATTGCATACATATAGTCATTATTCTTATTTTCTATGGGCTAAAATTATTTTCTATCCATAATTATACGTGGCTGTGCATTCTCACTCGTTTTCCCTATGTGCTCAGTGAAATAAGGAGCCAGGCTCTAATGTTCAATGTCTGATGCTGACATGCTGAGGTTCACCTCTCTCTCTCTTCCTGCAAACCACACAAACCCCTCCTGTGAGCAGGACCCTCCTCAGGGGTGAACAATAAATCCTTGACCAGACTCCTTTACCTGGCATCATGCAGTGATTCCTGACCAGCCGAAAAGTGTGCCCTGCTCTCAACAGACTCCTCAATGAAGGGACAGAAATTTTCATAGCCCCTCTGTGTGTGTGACATTGTCACCCTGGACATCCACAACAAGGTATACTGGGGGGTCCCTCTATGTCCACATGATGCCAACTGCTATTGATGTCATGAATGCACAATTAAGGTTTTGCTTTCCCCTCTGGGACTGCATTCCTGTAACTTTGGTGCCCATTGTCCAGCATGCATGTGTCCTGCTGCTGGTCTCCTTGGACTCTGAGCTGGGTGGGGATGGGCTCCTTGTTGACTCCAGCCCCACAGGAGCATCTGGTTGGATTCAGCTGATGTGGGCCAGTTGGTTCACTGATTCATTAGAATAGGGGTAAGCAAATGTGTGTGACACTCTGACTTTGGAGAATGTGAGAATGTTTTCCTCTGAGGACAAGCCTCTGTAACTCAGATACTGAAGAGGTCAGCTCAGAACCATGAAGGGACTGTGGTTCCTAGAGGGAAACTGCTGTATGTAGAGTCAACCCCGCACCTGCAGGGAAACATGCTCTTTTTTATTATTTTAATTTTAATTGCTGTTTAAGTGCAGGTTTCTGCCTTTTACACCTCCCCCCCAGGCCCTTTCCACCTCCCTCCCATTTCCAAGCCCCACCTTGTTTTTGTTCATGGGTCCTTTATACCTGAACAACCCTTCCCCCTTTCCCCTGAAACTTCCACCCTTCTTCTCTCTGTTCACTGTCAGTCGGTTCTCCATTTCAGTGGCTTTGGTTATATTTCGTGTGTTTGTTTGTTTTGGTGATTAGGTTCTTACTAAAGGAAACAATCTCTTAAAGTCCATATGCAGCTCTTTCCAAACTGATAACTGTGCTCTGTGTCACCCAAGCAGCCCCTGGTGTCCTGAGCCCTCCCTACAGCCCAGCACTTGTGTCTCCCATAGGGAAGTTTATGTCTATGCTCACACTGACTTCCACTCACTGTGTCTCTCGCACAGTAATACACAGCTGTGTCCTCGAATCTCAGGTTATTCATTTGCAGGTAGAGCATATTCTTGCTATTTTCTTTGGAGATGGTGAATCGGCCCTTCACAGAGTTGGCGTAGTATGTGCAACCACCACCATAATTAATTGCTGATATCCACTCCAGCCCCTTCCCTGGAGCCTGGCGGACCCAGTGCATATAGTAGTCACTGAAGGTGAATCCAGAAGCCACACAGGAGAGTCTCAGAGACCCCTCAGGTTGCACCAAGCCTCCTCCAGACTCCACCAGCTGCACATCACACCAGATACCTGCAAACACAAAGTAATCCTTGTCAGAAAACTGTCACATTCCCACCCTTTCTCTCAGTCATATGAACTCACATGCCCAGTTTCTCATTCTCCATAAATTACCTATTAAAGTTGCAACAAGGAAAACCCAGCTGACCCCAAACACCATGGTGAGTGTTCTGTGTTCTGTCCTGAGCAGAGACTGTCAACTCCTGGGAATCCCGAGCTGGGCTCCTGTCTCAGAGCTGCAGGATCAGGGCCGGGCTGCTTTTCATGAGCAGAGGGACCATATTTGCATGCCCTCCTCCTATATATTGAGCTCTGGGTTTGAATGGTGACATAAAAGGCAATGCCTTAATGTGTCACATACATAAAGTTGCATGTCTGTTAAGAATTACTTTGCACATTTGAGCCTCTGCCATCCCTACTGATCCACATGTTCCAGGAGCTGGGCACAGGACCTTAGAGAGTAAATGTTCATAAAAGATCAGTATTTAAAATGAGAGATAACTTTGAATGTCACAAGTATTGAACACACCAGGAGAATTTATGCTCATGACTAGAGGTAGCGTTAAAGCTGCAGAAGGTCCCTGTTCAGGTGAGAGGACCTATTCCATCTGGGCCTATTTCTTTTAGAAAGGTATCAGAGTATGTACTAAGAATAAAGTGTGACCTCGAGCACATGGGCCCAGTGTTGGAGGGGGTCTGTGTGGGGCATTGGAGACAGAAGNTTGCATGTCTGTTAAGAATTACTTTGCACATTTGAGCCTCTGCCATCCCTACTGATCCACATGTTCCAGGAGCTGGGCACAGGACCTTAGAGAGTAAATGTTCATAAAAGATCAGTATTTAAAATGAGAGATAACTTTGAATGTCACAAGTATTGAACACACCAGGAGAATTTATGCTCATGACTAGAGGTAGCGTTAAAGCTGCAGAAGGTCCCTGTTCAGGTGAGAGGAAGTTCCATCTGGACCTATTTCTTTTAGAAAGGTATCAGAGTATGTACTAAGAATAAAGTGTGACCTTGAGCACATGGGCCCAGTGTTGGAGGAGGTCTGTGTGTGCATTGGAGACAGAAGTGTGAAATGTACAGAAATGCACACAGTGCTCCTGGGACACGTTTCATTAGTGGAGTTTGGTGCTGAATGTTCAGCATCTTCACTGCTCACCTTTGTTTTTATTTCCAAGACTCTGTGGTATAACCAGGTTCCACCATCAGGGACATTGAACAATATCAGTCATGACTAGATCTGCTTAGGTAAATATGCAGGTCGAAATTGAGGAGTAAGTATTTTTAAATTATAACAATTTCATTATGATAAACCTTCATACCAATCACTAATGCAAAATAACAGAAAATAAATGAAACCACCATTGCTGTGAAAAGTCTCATTTTCTTTGTTCATTGATTGCTAAGTAAATTAATCCATAAAATTGCAACACCATCTTGTGATTGGTCTGTTCAGGCATTATGGTTCTGTGTTATTTTGACCATCAGCATTTGTGGCTCTGTGGACCTGTGACGTAGTTCTAATCAATAATGTAAGAAACAGATCCATCCCTGCTTCATCAGAAGTAAATTTCAGAAGCTTGATCTCCTCCATTTTCATCCACTTTCATATCTCAACATGACCCTTGAGAATATTGTCACTTTTCCGTGTGAGACAGGTGTCATCTCTGCATGAAGTCATATGCTCTGTGGATCAGTGTTCAGAAGAAAAAATGGAATTTCCCATGTACATGGATGGTGGCATTAAGCAATCCTGGATCCAGTATTTCCAGTTTTTTGTTCCTTATGATGTAATTTGTCCTCCTCACATAGCAAGTTCAAGTTGTCTTGTAACTTTTCTCAGAAATGGCCTTAGATAGGCATATTATTGGTAATATCAAAAAGAACTGATTTGAAAATTAACCCATCATTTTTACTCAGTCATAGAACATGATATCCTCAGCCGTAAGATAATTAAATCTTACTATTTGGGACTGGGACAGACCTAGAGAGTATTACACTGAATAAAAAAATCCAGATAGAGTAACACCAATGCCATGTGATTTCACTTATATGTGGAATCTAATGCAGAAAAAAAAGCAGAATAGAAACAGACTCATAGACCTGGATATGGGAGCCTGAATGGAAAAGGAAAAGTGACAAAGTAGTACACTTTGACAGTTACAGGGTAAACACAGGAGGTAATTCACAGCACTCATAATAAAGTCAATAATATTGTAATAATTGTGTGTGGTGCAAGGTGGGTACTGGAAACATTGGCCCATCACATCACAAACTGTGTCTGGCCACTCTGCTGTAGGCTAGAAGATCAAATAATATAATGAATAATGGCAATTGGAATTGCAAAAGAAAAAAAAAAGATTTAACCCAAATTCCAGGGTACCACAGGCAAGAGACATGGCTGAATTCCAGGGCTTTACTCACAGGTTTCACCTTTACTGTGAAAATTCTGAACTTCTTTATGTTTATTAGAGACTCTCATTGAGAACCCTGGCCTAGCATTATTTCTCTGGTGGTCCCTACCTCAGTAACTCCTTAGGAAATGCTAATTAGGACGTAGTATTTTTTTTAGAATTTTTTAAAATTTATCTTTGGAGAGGAAGGGAAGGAGAGAAGGAGTGAAATATCAATGAATGGTTGCTTCTCGCGAGTCCCCTGCTGGGAAGTGGCCTGCAACCAAGGCATATGCCCTGACTGGGGATCAAACCATGATTGTGTGGTTCGTAGGCCCACGCTCAATCCACTGAGCTACGCCACTGGCACAGGACATAGTACTTTAATCTGACTTGCAGAAGGGCCTTTCCTGATCCTCCCAAAGATTTCAACTCTGTGGGTTATTTACGTTACACACACTCCATGCACACAGCCTTGGGGTGTGTGGTTGTCACCAGCATGGATACCCACACAAAGCTGTTGTGTGTCCCTCTGCCTCTGTGTGCTGTCACCTATGCTTGGTGCTGTGAGCATGATGCCAAGNTTAAAATTTATTTATCTTTGGAGAGGAAGGGAAGGAGAGAAGGAGAGAAATATCAATGTATGGTTGCTTCTCGCGAGTCCCCTGCTGGGAAGTGGCCTGCAACCAAGGCATATGCCCTGACTGGGGATCAAACCATGATTGTGTGGTTCATAGGCCCACGCTCAATCCACTGAGCTACGCCACTGGCACAGGACATAGTACTTTAATCTGACTTGCAGAAGGGCCTTTCCTGATCCTCCCAAAGATTTCAACTCTGTGGGTTATTTACGTTACACACACTCCATGCACACAGCCTTGGGGTGTGTGGTTGTCACCAGCATGGATACCCACACAAAGCTGTTGTGTGTCCCTCTGCCTCTGTGTGCTGTCACCTATGCTTGGTGCTGTGAGCATGATGCCAAGTGATGGGTGATTCTCTCAGGATGCAGATAGACCCATATTTAACCTAGACCACCTCTTCTCATTTGCATATTCATGAGGAAGAATGTTTCATAGTGGAAGACATTACCGATGTGGGAGAAGACAGAGGACATAGGGACCATGCTCAGTGGAAGACTAAGGATGAAAAGTCCTAATCTATGTTGTAGGACAGGTGTCACCAAAAAGATTCCTGAGCTCTGTGCAGACATAGTTCCTTCCATGGAGGAACAGGCCCCCGTAGGACATGCTCTTTATTGTGAAACTGCCTTCGAGTTACACACAGACCACTTTTGGGCTTTAATGCCTGAAGGTCTCATTCCTGGATCAGAGTGGCTGCAAAATGCTGCATCTAGTGAGTTAACAAAACCATCCTTGCATCTGGTTACTCAGAATTCAGATCTAAAGAAGCCACAGAAATATGCTCACTGACCGCGGTTCTCTTGTATTATTGAGTTTGGTAAATGTTCTGGTAAAATAGGATATTTACAATCACCTCATGTGCAATCTTACTTTAGATGTTTTCTGGAAAACAGAAAAACATAGGCATTCAGAAGAAATTCCTCCCAGCTCCATCTGCACTTACCTCTGGGAAGCATTCCTGACTTCCTATGTGCCACAAACCCCCTGTTGCTCAGCATGCACTCTACAGGGGAGGGTCCTCTCTGCATTGACAGGATGTGGAATTCTCAGCATCTCTAGTCCAAAATTATAGGCTGTGCTCTGACTTCAGTATTCTCCCTCAAGGACATTTTGTTCTTATAGACCTCAGGATACAGAGAATTGGCCTTATTAAACTCTGCAAGGAGCCCCCAGACCAGAGCTCTGCTAAGCAACCAGGGGGTCCAGTTTCTGGAGCTGCAAGATGCACTGACTCATCCAACACCCATGAACCCTCAATCCCTCAGGAGCTTTGAGTACACTGAGATCCTCAGGTTCCTTTGCCTGCAGGATCCTTTTAAGTAGCCCTGCGTGTGGTCCTAATGCCACTGCACTTCCAGTACTCAATAAATCACTTGTTCACAGTGATGGTTTTTATGGTAATGATCTACAGTTCTGCATTGTGCTCTGTTCTTAGCACATGTGTAGGTCTGCCACACTGACCCTAACCTAGCAAGTCCCCTGATTTGACAATAGAAAAAAAGCAAACATCACTGATATACAGAATGGCAAGTGTCCACTCTTTGTTTTTTCCTGCTTTTCAAGGGCCTGGAACCTTAAGACTCTTGTGAGAAGGTTCCTTGCTTGTCTTCAGGAGGGTCAGACCCAGAGGACAATTTTTCTAGTCAGAGTAGTCAACACTGACCCAATATGTGGGGAGATCACACTGTATGGAGTCCAAGGGTCCCCATTCTCAGAGCTTACAACCAGGAGACCTGCGAGAAGACCCATGGAGGATGGGTGTCCCCACAGGAGCAGAATCAGGTACTAAGGCAGGGTCAGGGAACCCAGAACATTGCCCCTGGCTACTTAGAGTCCCCTTTACACAGTGATAGGACTTTTTACACTATGTGCACCCGTGTATTCAGTGTCCCCTGGTATCCTGAGCACACCCTGCACTTCAACACTTTTGTCTTTCCAAAGACATATTTGTGTCTGTGGTGGCACTAGTTTTATTTCTCTGAACCTCTCACACAACAATACAAGGAGGTGTCTGTATGCAGATGTACATCCACATTCATCCAGACTGGAAAGAGGGTTGAAGGCGTGAGATAGACCAATACCATATTCACTTTGGTGGGAAAATTTTACAAGAAATATTTTGGAAATATTCACTTCTTAACACCAGTTCTTGTCACCGAGGATTTCAGTGTTGCAAAGATAAACCCCCACAACTTTTGGATGCAAAACTGAGTAGGGATGGAGTCAGTGGAAAAAAAACCTTCTAGAGTCCTGGGCAGTTTTTCTTAAAGAAACCACACACAAACTTACTCATACTCAATTCCTCTGAACAACAGCACCAGGGTAGTAGCTTGAAAGGCACCAGTGGCATACAAGGAAGATAATGAAGTGTCTGACATTAAGGCAAGTGCTGGGCAGCAGCTTTTCCCTGACAGAAAGTCAAATAGATTGTTATTTTTCTCTTCTCATACCTCTCTATACAGACCCATTAAGCCAGCATGCAAATGCCACATCAGAGACTCCATCAACCACAATAAAACTATTTTTCCTGCACTGGAGTTCCCTAAGGCAACATACCATTCAATGTACAGGTTCACTCAAGATATTAACATGTTTTTTTCCATATAAAGGCAGGTGTTAACTCATGCTTCACAACTTCCTGAAACCCCAATCCTTTGTTAAGTGCCCAGAGGTCTGGTACTAGTATCTGCCAGTACAGGTTCACAGTTTGGCTTCTCCTGGGACACTCCAAGCCCACCACAATAGCATCTATCTGCAGACTGTTTTATAGCTAATTCATGGTGTCCCCAGGCCAAACACAGGTGGGTCTGAACTTGGCTTGCACTACCCAGGAAACCTGAGAGACTGTACACCCAGTGGAGAGCTTCTGAAATTATAGGAGCACAAATGCCTATTCTCTTCTCAGATGATCCCCCAAAGAGTTCAAAAGTTGCTGGTCACTGCTCATAGCCAAACCTTGCAGCATACTAGCATATGGAAATACCTCTCATTGACCTGACAACAATAATCAGGACTCAATTCCAAGAGAGGATGTACTCAGTGTACTCAATGTGTGCACCTCAATACCCAACTTTCATAATAGGGGAGGATATCCACCTGGCCCCTACAGAACACCTACTATGGTAGGCCACACTACCAAGACAGAGAGTCAAAGCAGCTCTACCTAGTACATGGAAACAAATAATACGAGGCTGCCAAAATTAGGAGACATTAAATGAAAGTGCAAATCAAATCTCCATAAAAACTAGTGAACAAAACGGAGATAAGCAATCTGTCAGATGCAGAGTTCAAAAAACTCATTATAAGGATGTTCAAGGAATGTAGTGAGGATCTCAACATCATGGAAAGAAAGATCTAGTCAGAAAAGAAAGATAGATATAATAATGCAAATTAAAACAAACAATTTACAGGAAAATAATAGTAGAGAGCATGACCCAGAATTAAATCAATGATTTGGAATATAAAGAAACGGGAAAATGGTGGTGAAGTAGGACAGAGAGACTCCAGTTCTCGTATCCTTGGGAGAAAATCCTGGCAGATCCACTGAGGAACAGCGCAATCAATTCCCCAACCAACAATTCTCCAGCATTTATGAAAATAAGGGTCCAGAGATAGTGGTGGACCAGACAGCTACAGTTCGGTGGGGTCTCAGGGGTGAGAGTAAGGACGGAGGCGGCTGGGCCGGAGGCAGTCCTCCAGCGGTGCATAACAATGGCCCTGGAGCCATGGCTACCACAGCGGTTGTGGCCCAGGAGCTTCTGTCTGTGCCCAGCAAGAGGGGCATCTGCCATGGAGGACTCATCGGGAGCCAGGCACCCCAGAGTAAAGTCAAAAGCAGCAGCGGCAGGGACCAGTAGCCCTCAGCTGGCACCTAATGGCCTTTGAGCTGCTGTTGCCACAGCTTTTAGCGCCTAGAGGCTTCAGTCTACAGTCAGCATCGGGGCATCTGCCACAGAGGACTCATTGGGAGCCAGGCACCTGTGAGTAAAGACAAAAGCGGCAGCAGCAGGGCCGGCTGCCCTCGGCCAGCACATAATGCCTCAGAGACGCCACCGCTGCTGCGTTAGGGGTGTAGAGGCTTCCCTCTGTGGCCAGTGCCACGGAGGACTCATCGGTAGCCCGGCACCCTGGGGAGCCTTGGGCCGGCTGCAGAGTCCTTGGAAGGGAGCTGGCTCCCTCCCTCCCCATCTAGGTGGGGCTGGGTGACAGAGACCTGTCTGCCTAGGCTTGCAGGAGGGTAGCAAGGACAGGGAGTCATGTTCAGTTGTGATCTCTGTGGTTGCCAGCCCACCAGCCCAGGGAAATTTGAGAGGAGCATTGTCCTAACCAGTCGGGTTGGGGATTGGGCTGGGCTGAGAGGCAGGTTTTCTGGAGAAGTTTTTATTGGAAAGTAGACTGAGGTGTTCTCCTGCAAAGGCAGCTTGACTTGCTTCTCACCCAGCCACAGGACTGGGAAGGACCAGTACCAGATCCCAAAGGACACAGGCAGCCTGCTGGGTGGGCAGACGCCCACACCCCGTTCTGGTAGCCTGGATGGTGCCTGGGTGGGCTCCTGGGCGGGCTCCTGGGCCTACAACCCAGCCCACAGAGGGGTCCTGCCAAAACCAGAAAAACCGGAATGGACAGTTTGAAACCAACAAGGGAGGGGTTTTTTTTCCTTGTTTTTTAACTTTTTTTTCCAGTAATTGTATACTTTTTAATTTTATTGTTGCTGCATTTTTCAGTAATTTGTTCCTCTCCTTTCTTTTTTCCTGTTTTAGTCCTTCTTCCTTTCATCCCAAACATATTGCTTTTTCCTACCTTCTCCTTCCCTTTTTTTTTCTGTTTGTTTCTTTGTTTGTTTCTTTCTGGCTTTCTATACCACTGTAAATACTTCACAACACATCTATCGGTCTTAGCCCACTTTACAGGTTCCTGAATTCTATTACTGTAGTGATTAACCCTACTTGCTCACACACTACGCCTATTTACTATTCTTTACTCTCACCTTACCTCAAAATCTGACCACCCACAACCTCACTGCTTTCTAGATACAACTAACAATCCTTCCCTCCCCAACAAGAGACTTATCTTTGGTCTATCCTGTCTTAAAAGTTGGGTTGAAGATTACAGTTAACACTGTATATAGCCTAAAGTTCTTCTATCACTTCTCTATGCGCTGTGACTGAAAATATCATAAAGTACTCTCCTGCTGTCATAAATCATTTTGCCTCCCCCTCCAACTGATCACACACACACAAAGAAAGGAGTAGGTGGAAGCAGAGAACATCAAGATACCTGAAGGAGATTTCACCACTCAATTCCACAGGTATTCTACCACAGAAGTTCACACAATAAACCCAGGGAGTCAGAAAAGATCAGTTTAAGAAGCTGAGGCTAACAAGAAGAGTCTCATAAACAATGGGAAGACAAAGAAACCATGCCCAAATGAAAGAAAAGGTGGAAGTCTCAGAAATAATGTCAGATGAAAGAGAGGCAAGTCAGCTATCAGATATTGAATTCAAAGCACTAGTTATCAGGAAATTCAAAGAGCTCACAATGAGCAACCAGAAACTAGAGGGGAGATACCAGAAACTAGAGGGGAGCTACAATGATCTCTCCACAAACTATATCAACATGAAAAAGGAAATAGAAACTATCAGCAAAGGCCAAGAGGAAATGAAGAATACAATTTCGGAACTAAAGAACATAGCAGAAGGAATGAAAAATAGGATCGATGAGGCAGAAGATCAGATCAGCGAGTTGGAGGACACAGTAGAAAGAATCTCCCAGAAAGAGCAAGAAAGGGAAAAGAGGCTCAAAAAGAATGAAGAGAGATTAAGAGAAATGCAAGACAATATGAAACGTAACAATATCCGAATAATAGGAATACCAGAAGGAGAAGAAGAACAAAAGATAGAAAACCTATTTGAAAGAGTAATGATAGAAAAAATTCCCAATTTGATGAGAGAAAATGTTACACAAATCCATGGATCACAGAGAGTCCCATTCAAGAGGAATCCAAAGAAGCCCACTTCAAGATACGCCATCATTAAAATGGCAAAATTCCAAGACAAAGACAGGATCTTAAAGGCAGCAAGGGAGAAAAATGAAGTAACATACAAAGGAGCCCCAATAACGTTAGCTATTGACTTCTCAATGGAAACACTCCTAGCAAGAAGAGGATGGCAAGAAATGTTTCTTTTTTTAGAGATTTTATTTTATTTATCTTAGAGGGGAAGGGAAGGAGAGAGAGTGAGAGAGAGAGAGAGAGAGAGAGAGAGAGAGACCAATGTATGGTTGCCTCTCATGCCTCCCCTGCCAGGAACAGGGAACTGGCCTGCAACCAAGGCATGTGCTCTGACTGGGAATCGAACTGCGATCGTGTGGTTGGAAGGCCCATGCTCAATCCACTGACCTACAGGAGCCAGGGCGGCAAGAAATATTTCAAGTAAGGAGAACCAGAGGCCTACAAGCAAGGCTACTTTACCCAGCAAAGCTCTCAATCAAGATAGAAGGCCAAATAAAGAGCTTCCTAGACAAAAGAATTCTAAAAAAAATGCCTCCATCATACCAGCTCTACAAGAAATACTAAAAGGACAGCTTTAAGGAAAGGGAGGAAAAGGGAGATACAGAGAAGAACTCTGGTACAAAAATGGCAATGAAAAAGTACGTATCAATAATAACCTTAAATGTAAATGGATTAAATGCTCCAATCAAAAGACATAGAATACCTGAATGGATAAGAAAGCATGACCCACACATATGCTGCCTACAGGAGACTCACCTCAGGACTAACAACCATCACAGACTAAAAGTGAAAGGATGGAAACAAATTTTCCAAGCAAATGGTCAAGAAAAAAAAAGCCGGGGTAGCAATTCTAATATCAGACAAAAGAGATTTCAAAAAAAGGGCCATAAATAGAGACCCAGAAGGTTACTTCATAATACTCAAAGGGAGAATCCACCAAGAAGACATTAACATTGTAAATATGTATGCACTCAACCTAGGAGCACCCAAATATATAAGAAAACTCCTAGAAGACTTCAAGAAAGATATTGACAGCAACACAATTATAGTAGGGGATTGTTGCACCCCACTGTCAAAAATGAAAAGATCTTCCAAACAAAATGTAAAAAAAATATATAGCTGCACTAAACAACACCCTAGATGGACTTGACGGATATATATATATATATATATATATATATATATATATATATATAGCCCTTCATCCCAGACATGGAACATTTTCTAAGATAGACCACATGATAGGACAATAAACAAGCCTCAGCAAATTCAAGAAAATTGAAATCATACCAAGCATTTTCTCTGACCACAACGGTCTGAAATTAGAAAACAACCCCAAAGAAAAAAAAAAAACGGAAACACCCAAAATCATGGAGACTTAATGGTATGCTATTAAACAACGAATGGGTCAAGTTTGAAATTAGGGAGGAAATCAAAAAGTTTCTGGAAACAAATGAAAATGAACTAACAACAACCCAAAAGTTATAGGACACAGCAAAGGCAGTCCTGAGAGGGAAGTTCATAGCAATACACACTTACCTAAAGAAGATAGAAAAATTGCAAACAAACAACCTAACCCTACGCCTGCAAGAACTTGAAGAACAACAACAAAGACAGCCCAGAGCAAGTAGAAGGAAGGAAATAACCAAGACCAGAGTAGAATTAAATGACAAGACAAAAGCATTTAATGACAGGACTGTATGCCAAGAAATTTGAAAACCTAGGTGAAGTGGAAAAATTTCAAGAAAAATATAATCTCCAAAACTCAATGAAGAAGAAGTACAAAGCCTGAACAGACCAATAACAGCAAATGAAATTGAAGCAGTAATCAAAAAACTCCCATCACACTAAAGCCCTGTTCCAGATGGTTTCACAGAAGAATTCTAAAAAGCATTTAAGGAAGAGCTAACCTCTATTCTTAACAGACTATTCCAAAAAATTTGAAATGATGGGAAACTCGCAAACTCTTTTTATGAAACCAGCATCATCCTAATTTCAAAACCAGATAGAGACACAACAAAGAAAGAAAACTTCAGGCCAAATGTTTATCGCTGATAAAGATAGATGCAAAAATCCTCAACAAATATTGGCAAATCGAATCCAAAAATACATCAAAAAGATCATACACCACGACCAAGTGGGATTCATCCCAGGGATGCAAGGATGGTTCAATACCTACAAATTAGCAAATGTAATACACCACATAAACAAAAGCAAACACAAAATCCACATGGTCATATCAACAGTTGCAGAAAAATCTCTTGATAAGGAACAACACCCATTTATGATAAAGGCACACAGCAAAGTGGGAATAGAGGGAGCATTCCTTAATATACTAAAGGTGATGTATGAAAGACATACAGCCAACATCATACTCAATGGGCAAAAACTAAAAGCTTTTCCACTAAGATCTGGAACAAGACATGGTTGCTCACTTTCACCACTTCTGTTCAATATAGTATTAGAAGTTCTAGCCACAGCGATCAGACAGGAAAAGGAAATAAAAGGCATCCGAATCAGCAAGGAGGAAACAAAACTGGCATTGTTTGCAGATGACATGATAGTGTACATGGAAAATCCTATAGCCTCTACCAAAAAACTGCTCGAACTAATAAATGAGTTTGGCAAATCAGCGGGTTACAAAGTCAATATCCAGAAGTTAAGAGCATTTTGTTTTACTAACAATGAATCACAAGAAGCGGAAATCAAGAAAAAAATCCCATTTGATATAGCAAAACCAAAATAAAATATCTGGGAATAAATGTAACCAGGGAGGTAAAATACCTGTATACAGGAAATGACACAACACTGAAAAAAGAAATCAAGGAAGACACAAACAAATGGAAACATATACCGTGCTCATGGATTGGAAGAATTAACATCATCAAAAAGTCCATAATACCCAAAGCAATTTACAGATTCAATGCAGTACCTATTAAAGTACCAATGGCATATTTCACAGACATAGAACAAACACTTCATAAATTCAGATGGAACCATAAAAGACCCCGAATAGCAGCTGCAATGTTAAGAAAGAAGA